>NW_006921617.1:7971230-7974232 GCF_000298275.1 Orycteropus afer afer
GATGACATACAATTTTAACTACCACACAAGTTATGGAAGTATCCAAAGTAAATAAACTTACAAGATTATAAACAGGGAACCAGAGACATCAATTGAAAAATGAGGACAAATAGAAAGCAGAAAGAGGGAAAAAATAATGCAGTTTCAGAATTTCTAAATGGTGAGGAAATCAAGACAAATGCAAGATAGAAGGCACTGGGAAGAAAATTATAAATCACAAGATAACCTTAAAGAAAAATGATAAACCTTCACATCAAAATAAAAAAGAAGACAAGCACAAATGTTTAGCAAATACTAAAACAATAGCATCAAAGGAAGTCATAACATGATTCATAAACAAAACAAGCTCAGCACAGAAAATTATATGAAACAAAGAAATTTCAACACCACACACACACACACACACACACACAAACCCACAACAAAATGACAGCAACAAATCAATACTTGTCAATAATTACACTGAGCGTAAAAGGATTAAATGCACCACTCAAGAGATGGAGAGTTGCAGACTGGATAAGAAAACATAACCTGTCAATATATTGTCTATAAGAGACACACCTTAGAGAGAAAGACACCAATAGACTGAAAATCAAAAGTTGGAAAAAGATACATCCAGCAAATGGCAACCATAAAACATCAGCAGTGGAAATATTAATTTCTGATAAAATTGACTTTAAGACAAAAGCCACCATAAGAGATAAGGAAGGACATTATATAATGATTAAAAGATTGACTTACCAAGAGGACATAACCATAATAAATATCTATGGACCCAATGAAAGGGCCCCAAAATATATAAATCAGACTTTAACAGAACTGAACAATACAAATAGATGACTCCAAAGTAATAGTTTGTTGTTGTTATGTGCCGTCGAGTCAGACCTGACTCATACTGACTCCTCTTTTGGTTTCCAAGGCAGTATCACTACGGAAGTAGATTGCCCGACCTTCCTTCCAAGGAGTGAAGACTTTAATATACCACTTTCAATCAAAGAAAGAACTGGAAAGAAACTCAACAAAGACACTGAAGAACTAAACAATACAATCCACTAACTTGACCTTATAGACATCTGCAGACCACTTCACCCAACAGCAGCACAATATACATTCTTTTCAGTGCACATAGAACATTCTCTAGGATAGACCATATGTTAGACCCCAAAACAAGCCTTAATAAATTCAAAAACATTGAAATACTGCAAAGCATCTTCTCAAATCACAATGCTATAAAAGTAGAAATCAACAATAGGAAGATCAAAAGAAAAAGAGCAAACATATGGAAACTGATGATAACACCCTTCTTGAAAACAACTGGGTAATAGAAAATATAAAAAATTAAATTAAAAAATTCCTTGAATCTCTATGTAGGAGATCCTGGATAGAGTGGGAGAACAATGTGGAACAAAACCTAAAATCATAAAAAAGGGGGGGGGCAGTTTTGCTGGTCTGATGGAACATAGTGGAACCCCTGAGACTATGGCCTCTAACTGCCCTTCAGGTCTGGAATTGTATCCACTCCTGTGGCTTCCAGCCAAACAAAAGACAGGCATGTGAGCTGAACATATACATTAGGTAGATACAGTCTTTGGAGAGATCAGTCATGGGAGAATAGAAGAGCTGTGCATGTATAGGCAGAGCTTGGGGGGCAGAAGTGCATGGGAGGGAAGGACACAGGGAAGAAGTGGCTATGGGGTGGAAGTGGGAGGAGAGCTGTTGCATTGTGGGAGATTGTAGTCAATGTCATGAGACAAAATGTATGTTAATTGCTGGATGGAAGATGAATTTGCTCTGTAAACTTTCACCCAAATCACAATAAAATTTAAAAGAAAAAAAAATTCCTTGAATTAAGCGAGAATGAAAACACAGCATACCAAAATCTTTGGGACACAGCAAAAGCAATGATCAGAGACCAATTTATAGTAATAAATGTACACATCAAAGAAGAAGAAAGAGCCAAAATAAACACCTTAACTCAACATCTCCAACAATTAGAAACAGAGCAGCAAAAAAAAGCCTACAGTCACCAGAAGAAAAGAAGTAATATAGATTCAAGCAGAAATAAATGAAACAGAAAATAGAAAGACGACAGAAAAAAATCAACATGACTAGAAGTTGGCTTCTTGAAAAGATTAATAAAATTGACAAACCACTGGCAAATTTAACAAAGGAAAAGAGGGAGAGAATACAAAATAACATGAATAAAAAATTAATTGGGTGATGTCACAAAAGAACCAACAGATAATAAAGGATATCAGGATACTATGAAGAATTATACTCCAACTAAGTTGAAAATCTAGAAGACATATACAGATTTCTAGAAACACACTACTTATCTAAACTAACACAGACTGTGGTAGAAAATTGAACAGACCCATAACAAGAGAAGAAACTGAACAGGTCATTAAAAAAAAAACAAAAAAAACAATAATAAGCCCTGGCCCAGACAGTTTCACTGGAGACCTCTACTGAATGTTCAGAGAAGAACTGATACTGATCCTACTTAAACTACTCCAGAACATAGAAAAGAATGGAATCTTCCCAAATTCATTTTATGAAGCAAGCATAACCTTGATACCAAAACCAGGCAAAGACATCACTTAAAAGGAAAACTACAGACCAATACCTTCATGAATATAGATGCAAAAATCTTCAACAAAATCATAGCCGATAGACCCCAATAATTTATCAAATAAATAATACAGTATGAGCAAGTGGGGTTCATGTCAGGTATGCAAGAATGGTTCAACATTAGAAAAACAATCAATGTCATCCATCACATAAATAAAACAAAGGAAAAGAACCACATGATTGTATCAATTGATGCAGAAAAGGCATTTGATAAAATCCAAAACCCATCCCTGATTTAAAAAAAAAAAAAAACTCTCAGTAAAATAGGAATACAAAGATATTTACTTGTGTTCAACATTAGAAAAACAATCAATGTCATCCATCACATAAATAAAACAAAGGAAAAGAACCACATGATCATATCAATTGAT
>NW_006921617.1:7975063-7978794 GCF_000298275.1 Orycteropus afer afer
GGGGAATGACAAATTGAAGAGGAATGGTATGGCATTCATTGTCACAAAGAATATTTCAAGATCTATCCCGAAGTACAATGCTGTCAGTGATAGGATAATATCCATGTGCTCTGGTAGCATAGTGCCTAAGGACTTGACTGCAAACCACAAGGCTGGAGGTTCAAACCCACCAGCCACTCCTTGGAAGGAAGATGGGCAATCTACTTCCGTAGTGATACCTCCTTGGAAATCCAAGGAGGGGTCGCTATGAGTTGGGTCCAACTTGATGGCACATGACAACAACAACAAGGAAGACCAGGCATTCGACTGCTAACCAGCAGGTTGGCAATTTAAACCCATCAGCCACTCCTCACAAGGAAGATTGGGCAATCTGTTCCATAGTGATACCGCCTCAGAAACCCAAGGAGGGGTCACTACAACTCAGATCCAACTTGACATCACTGAGTTTGGTTTGGGTTTTTTGTACAAGGAAGACCAATTAGTACTACTATTATTCAAATTTACGTACCAACCACCAAAATCAAAGATGAGGAAACTGAAGAGTTTACCAACTTCTGCAGTCTGAAATTGACCAAACATGCAATCAAGATGGGTTGATTATCACTGGTGATTGGAATGAAAAATTTGGTAACAAAGAAGAATCACCAGTAGTTGGAAAATATGGCCTTGGTGATAGAAATAACATGCGAGATCACATGATAGAATTTTGCAAGACCACTGACTTATTCATTGCCAATACTTCTTTCAACAACACAAACAACAGCTACACAAGTGGACTTCACCAGATGAAGTACACAGGAATCAGATTGACTGTATCTCTGGAAAGAGGCAATGGAGAAGCTCAATATTTTCAGCCAAAACAAGACCAGGAGCTGACTGTGGAACAGACCATCAACTGCTGAAAGGCAAGTTCAAGTTGAAGTTGAAAACAATTAAAACAAGTCCACAAGGGCAAAATATGACCTTGATTATATCCCTCCTGAATTTAGAGTCCATTTAAAGAATAGATTTGATGCATTGAACACTGATGACTGAAAGTCAGAGGAATTGTGGGAGGACATCAAGAACATCATCCATGAAGAAAGAAAGGAAAGGAAAGGAAGAAAAGACCAAAATGGATGTCAGAAGACTCTGAAACTTGCCCCTGAACAGAGAGTAGCTAAAGCAAATGGAAGAAATTACAAGATAAAAGAGCTGAACAGAAGATTTCAAAGTGCAGCTAGAGAAGACAGAGTCAGTTATTACAAGAAATGTGCAAAGGTCTGGAGTTAAAAAACCAAAAGGAAAGAACACCCTCAGCATTTCTCAACCTGAAAGAACTGAAGAAAAAATTCAAGCCTCGAGTAGCAATATTGAAAGATTCTATGGGCAAAATATCCAATGATGCAGGAAGCATCAAAAGAAGATGGAAAGAATACACAGAGTAACTGTACCAAAATGAATTGGTCAATGTTCATCCATTTCAGGAGGTGGCATATGATCAAGGACAGATGGTATTGAAGGAAGAAGTCAAAGCTGCACTGAAGGAATTGGCAACAAACAAGGCTCCAGGAATTGATGGAATACCCATTGAGCTGTTTCAACAAATGGATGCCATGCTTACATGTGCCTAGAAATTTAGAAGACAGCTACCTGGCCAACTGACAGGAAAAAATCTGTATTTTTACCCATTCTAAAGAAAGGTGATCATACAGAATGTGGCAATTAACAAACAATATCATTAATATCACACACAAGTAAAATCTTGCTGAAGATAATTCAAAAATGGTTGCAGCAGTATATTGATGGAGTACTTCCAGAAATGCAAGCTGGATTCAGAAGAGGACGTGGAACAAGGGATATCATTGCTGATGTCAGATGCATCTTGTCTGAAAGCAAAGAATACTAGAAAAATATTTACTTGTGTTTTATTGACTATGCAAAAGAATTCAAATGTGTGGATCATAACAGATTATGGATAACAATGAGAAGAATGGGAATTCCAGAATGCTTGATTGTGCTCATGAGGAACCTGTACATAGACCAGGAGGCTGTCATTCAAACAGAACAAGGGAAGACGGCATGGTTTAGAATTAAGAAGGGAGTGTGTCAGTGTTGTATTCTTTCACCATACTTATTCAATATCTATCCTGAGTAAATAAGCCAAGAAGCTGGACTATATGAAGAAGAGTGTGGCATCAGGATTGGAGGAAGACTCATTAACAACCTGCGATAAAGGGAAGGGGAAGACAGTGTTGTACCTGCAACTCACACATTTGTTCCCTATAGCATCTTAATTCCTGATAAATTAGGTGTGGCAGATAGAAACAGTATCACTGGAGTTGTGAACAGCTAAGGAAGAAAAAAAAGGTACCAGATTTAGTGGAGGTGGAGAAAGTAGCAGATTAAACAGCTAGGGAAAATAAATGAACCTGCCTAGTGGGCAGCGAGATGGAAAGACAGAAAAGTAGAAACCTCATTACCAATACAAAAGAGAGCAGCAGAGAAAAGGAGGGGAAAAGAAAAAAGAAAGAAAAAAACCACTGAACCCACAGAGGCTTTGGGGACTCTGAATACCCACATCGGGAATTGCTGATAGTAACCTTGGGAGCTGAGCTGAGTGAGTAGATAACCTGGCTGAGAAACAGAACAAAAACTCCCTTGGCTCAGGCTGCTGCAGAGATTAGAAAGGAGAGAGGGAAAAGAGGAAACTCACTGTGAATAGGCAGGGCCTGGGGTTTTGGTTTTTTTTTTGGGGGGGGGGTAGCTCACTGGCAGACTGGGGTTCAACTCTTCCATGACCACTCTTTGGCAGAGTGGACTGGGAGCAGGGTTTTTGCAGCTTCCAGACCCAAGTGGAAAGCAGCGGCCCCCTAACCATTGGGATCTCTGTCAATTTTGAACCATGAGCCTGTGATTGACAACAAAACATCATCATTAGTAGCCGTACCAAGCAGACTCACTGCAAATTCTCAGAGCCAGCAGCAACTGTGCAAACATGGAAAATGGGGACTTGCTACTGGTCATTTTTTTTTTTCTTTTCTTTTCCAGTCGAAGGAACACATTAAGTCACCACAACACTTTCTTATCCCAACTCCAAATCCCCTTCACAACAAACAGAGACTTCCATCCACATTCCCAACAGTGATTTCACCAACACAAAGAAAATTGGAGAGCCACCATCTGAATGAATAACCAAAAACAGGACACCTGCTCCACACTTGCAAATATACTTAAACATAAAATCAGGGTGAAACAAATCAATACATAACAGTTAAAGCAACAACTTCAAAATGTCTAGCAAACAACAGACAACTTCAAAAAAAAAAAAAAAAAGGACAAGACAATAGAAATAAAACATCGGGCAAAAGAATTATCTATCATGGAAGAAGAACAGGCAATAGAATTATCTAAGAAGGAAGTCAGAAGATATATAGAGAGAAATTTACAAGAGCGCAAGGAAACCACAAACAGAATCAAGAAGAACACAGACATTTCCCTAGAAGAATTCAGGAAAACCAAGAAAAAAAATAACAAGATAAATACACAATTAGAACTCATACAACAACAGCAGTTAGAAATTCAGAAGATGAACACTAAAATTACAGCATTAGACTGCACAGTGGAAGGACAAAAGAGTAGACTAGAACTGGCTGAACAACACATTTCCCAACTAGAAGATAAATCCTTTGATGTCAGCCTGTATGAAGAAAAATCAGAACAAAGATTTAAGAGAAATTAAGAGAACTTAA
>NW_006921617.1:7979274-7981625 GCF_000298275.1 Orycteropus afer afer
AATTTGTGAAAACCAGGCCAACCCTACAAGAAATGCTAAAAGGAGTCTTTCCAATAGAGAACCCACAACAGAGAATAACAAATTAAAATCACGACCCTTGACATTAACACTTAAAAACTAAATCAGAAATAGATACTCAAAATAAGCTCATAAACCTTGGACACAAAGAAACAAGGGAGTCAATCTGCAGATGACACCAGCAACAAAGCAAATAGAGGGAATAAAAGTTCTAGGTACAAAACTTTCAAATGGAGAGGAAGACAGGACAATGTCCTTATAGAACAGACTGTTCCAAAATTAAGGAGACAAGAATTCACATCAGGGTAACTACAAGGAAATTTAACAATCCCCCTAAATAAACCCAGAAAGAAGAAAAACATATAGACTTAGTAAGCACAAAACCAACAATAAAGAAGGAAAGAGAAGAAACACTTGATAACAAAATAAGCTCATTGTTGTTGTTGTTGTTATGTGCCGTCAAGTCAGCCCTGACTCATAGTGACCCCTTCTTGGGTTTCTGAGACAGTATCATTACGGAAGTAGATTGCTCAACCTAAATAAGCTCAGCACAGAAAAAATTTGGACCAAGGAAAACACCACCAACACAACAAAAAACATAATAGAATGACAGCAATAAATTTATAGCTATCACTAATTACACTCAATGTGAATGGACTAAATGCACCAGTCAAGAGTAAGAGAGTGGCAGATTGGATAAGAAAAGAAGACCCATCAATATGTTGTCTAAAAGAGACTTATCTTAGACACAAAGATAAATTAAAAATTAATGGGTGGAAAAAATATACCAAAATAATGATAACCAAAAAACAGGAGTGACAATACCAATTTCTGATAAAATAGACTTCAAGGTGAAAAATAGCATAAGGGACAAAAAAGGACATTATATGAGGCTAAAATGGTCAATTAACTAAGAAGACATTACCATCATACATATCTATGCACCCAATGAAAGTGCTCCAAAATACGTGAAACAAATATTATCTGAATTGAAAAGAAAAATAGACAACTCTACAGTAGTAGTAGGACACTTTAACACACCACTTTCAAGGAGGGACAGAATAACTAGAAAAAAACTCAACAAAGATACAGAAGAACTGAACAACACAATCAACCAACTTGACCTCACAGAATATACAGAGCACTCCATCCAATAAAAGTACAATATACATTCTTCTGTGGTGCATATGGATCATTCTCCAGAACAGACCATATATATGTTAGGACATAAAACAAGCCTCCAGAAATTCAAAAACACTGAAATACTACAAAGCATCTTCTTGGACCACAATGCTATAAAATTAGAAATCAACAATAGGAAGATGAAGGAAAAAATATCAAACACGGAAACTGAATAATATATTGCTCAAAAAACTACTGGGAAACAGAAGAAATAAAGTATGAAATGAAAAAATTCTTGGAAACAAATGAGAATAAAGATACATCTTACCAAAATCTGTGGGACACAGTGAAAGCAGTACTCAGAGACCAATTCATGGCAATAAATGCACACATCAAAAAAGAGGGAAGAAGCAAAATCAGTATTCTAACTCAACAACTGCAATAATTAGAAAAAGAGCAACAAAAGAAACCCACAGTATCCAGAAGTAAGGAAATAATAAAGATCAGAGCAGAAACAAACCAAACAGAAAACAAAGAAACTATAGAGAAAATCAAAAAACAAGATGCTGGTTCTTCAAAAAGATTACAAAAAACTGACAAACCATTGGCAAATCTAACAAAAGAAAAGAAAGAGAAGATGCAAATTACTAGAATAGTAAATGAAAAGGGTGTCATCACTACAGAATCAACTGAAATAAAAAGGATACTGACAGAATATTATGAAAAACTGTACTCCAGCAGATTTGAAAACCTAGAAGAGATGGACAAGCTTCTGGAACCACAAGACCTACATAAACTATCCCACTCAGAGATAGAATACTTGAACAGACCCATAACAAAGGAAGAAATTGAACAAGTAAAAACAAAACAATAACAACAAAAACTTTCCACAAGAAAAAGTCCTGGACCCAATGGCTTCACTGGAAAATTTTAACAAATGTTCAGGGAAGAGTTTACATCTATCCTGTAAAGCTGAGTTACCAAGACACCAGGACTCCGGAGTTGTTTTAGAGCAGCAGTTTACTGGCGCTCCCGGGTGAGGTTCTCATGCCCTAACAGCAGGGCTAGAGAAGTCGCACCCCCAGGCAGGGGGCATGGATTTTTATAGACACAGAGAGGACCTGTTTGGGGACAGCAGGGGAGTGACAGGGTCCTTTAAGGAAATGGCAGGGTTCAATTAGCTGTTAGCAGGGGTCTGCACTTAATTAGCA
>NW_006921617.1:7984015-7985705 GCF_000298275.1 Orycteropus afer afer
TACTGCGGTTGTCTTATCAGGTTGTCTCATCAGGGCCTGACATCTAGAGGAAGCTGCTAACTGACATTTTGGGGCCTGGGTTTTGCTTCAGCCTAACATATCCTACTCAAGCTATTCCAGAACATAGAAAAAGACAGAATACTCCCAAACGCATTTTCTGAAGCAAGCATAACACTAATAGCAAAACCAGGGAAAGACAACATACACACAAAAAAAACTACAGACCAATATCCCTCATGAACGTAGATGCAAAAATCTTCAACAAAATCCTAGCCAACAGAATCCAACAACATATTAAAAAGATAACAGATCTTGACCAAGTGGGATTCATACCTGGTGTGCAAGGATGGTTCAACATCAGAAAAACAATTAATGTAATCCACCACATACACAAAACAAAAGAACCATATGAGCCTATCAATCAGTGCAGAAAAGTCATTTGATAAAATCCCACACCTGTTCCTGTTCAGAAATCTCAGCAAAATAGGGGCAGAAGGGAAATTCCTCAACATAATAAAGGTCATATACTCAAAGCCAACAGCCAACATTATTGTTAACAGAGAAAGAAGCAAAGCATTCCACTTGTGAATAAGAAGCAGGCAAGGATGCCCTCTATCACCACTTCTATTTAACATTGTATTATAAGTTCTAGCCATGGCGATAAGGCAAGAAAGAGAAATAAAAAGCATCCAAATTTGCAAAGAGGAAGTAAAGCTATCTCTATTTACAGATGACATAATCCTATATGCAGGAAACTCAGCAAAAAAATTACTGGAGCTAATAGAAATGTTCAGCAAAGTGGTAGGTTACAAGGTCAACATACCAAAATCAGTTGGATTCCTCAAAATCAACAAAGAGGCTTCTGAAAAGGAAATAAGGAAAACAATACCATTTACAACAGTGTAGTAGTTAAGTTTGTGTCAACTTGGCTAGGCCTGGTTGAGTGGCTGGGCAGTTGGATGTAATGATGAGACTGGTAATCAACTCCATGGTGGAATCTATTGGAGCAGCTGAGTAGCTGCTTTAGGGATGTGGTCTGCTTCCTGTATATAAGAAACAGCTTTGGGAATGGTCTCTAGCTTATGGCACACTTGAAACTCACATGTAGCCATGTCATTGTTCAGCAGCCTGCCATGCTCTGCCAACCTTGGGACCTTTAATGGACTTGAATTAATGGTCTGCCATGTGGTTTGGCAACATTGGGGCTGTGCCTTTTTACTTGTCAACCTTGGGCTTGTCAGCCTCAGCAGCCAGCAGGTCTGAGTGAAGAAAAGCCTCTAGCTTCAGGGGGCCTGGAGCAGGAGGCAGAGCTGAAGCCCAAGGTTTAGGGGCTTTCATCCAGCCCCTAGAGCCTGGCACTCTGAACTTGGACTTAAAGCCTCCAAACTGCAAGAGAACAAACTCCTGTTTGTTCAAGCCATTCCATTTGTGGTATATTCTTGTCAGAGTGGCACTAGGTATCCAGAAAAAAATAGCTACCAAAAAGATAAAGTATCTAGGAAAAATTCTCACCAGAGACACAAAAGACCTATACAAAAAAAACTATAAAAAACTACTTCAAGAAACTATAAAAGACCTAAATAAATGGAAAAACATACCATGATCATGGATAGCAAAACTAAACATTGTGAAAATATCAATATTATGCAAAGCAATCTACACATTCAATGCAATCCCGATCCAGATACCA
>NW_006921617.1:7985805-7989249 GCF_000298275.1 Orycteropus afer afer
AAAACACTACTACAAGAAACTACAAGGGATCTACATAAATGGAAGGACCTACCATGATCATGGATAGCAAAACTAAACATTGTGAAAATATCAATATTATGCAAAGCAATCTACACATTCAATGCAATCCCGATCCAGATACCATCAACATTTTTTAAAAGATATGGAAAAACTAATTATTAACTTCATATGGAAAGGAAAGAGACCTTGGAGAAGCAAAGCACTGCTGAAGAAGAAAAACAAAGTGGGATGTCTCACACTCCTGGATCTCAAAACATACTATACAGCCACAGTAGTCAAAACAGCATGGTATTGGTACAATGATAGACAGACCAATGGAACAGAATCAAAAACCCAGAAACAGACCCATCCATTTATGGACAGCTCTCCTTTGACAAAGGACCCAAACCCTTTAAATGGGAGAGAGATAGCCTTTTTAAAAACAAAGGGTGCTGGCAAAATTGGATATCCACTTGCAGAAAAATTGAAACAAGACCCACAGCTCATCCCATACACAGAAACAAACTCAAGTTGGATCAAAGACTTAAATATAAAACCCAAAATTATAAAACTCATCAAAGATAAAAAAGGGCAAATCTAGAGGCCCTAATTTATGCCATAAATAGACTACCAAGCATAACCCAAAATGCACAGGCAATGGAAGAGAAGCTAGATGACTGGGACCTTTTAAAAATTAAGTTCTAATGTGCATCAAAAGGCTTCTCCAAAAGGGTAAAAAGAGAACCTACATATTGGGAGAAAATATTTACCTATGACAAATCTGACAAAGGATTTATCTCCAAAATTTATAGAAAACTTCAACACCTCAATGCCAGAAAGACAAAAAAATACAATTCAAGAATGGGCAAGGGACATGAACAGACACTTGACTAAAGATGAGATACTGGCAGCCAACAAACAAATGAGGAAATGCTCATGATCATTAGCCATTAGAGAGATGTGAATGAAAATAACAATGAGATATCATCTCACCCTAGCAATAATAGCAAGTACAATGAGACAGAAAATAACAAATGCTGGCAAGGTTGCAGAGAGATTGGAACTCTCATACACTGCTGATGGGACTGCATAATGGTACAACCATTGTGGAAAATGGTATGGCATTTCCTTAAAATCTGAAAATAGAAATACCATTTGATCCAGCAATTCCATTACCAGGAATACATCCTAAAGAGGTGAGAGACAGGACATGAACATACATATGCACACCCATGTTCATCACAGCACAATTCACTATAGCAAAGAGATGGAAACAACCTAAATGCCCAGCAACAGATAAATGGATAACCAAATTATGGTACATTCACACAATAGAATACTATGCAACACTAAAGAATAATGTAGAATCAGTAAAACTCCGCATAACATGGATGAACTTGGAAGACATTATGCTGAGTTAAATAAATCAATCACAGAAGGACAAATATTGTATTAATTCATAATTGTAAAAATCAAGGAAAAGTTTATATATGGAAGGAAACATTCTTTGTTGGTTACCAGGGGTGAGAGGATAGAGAGGGGAATATTGCAAAAAAAAAAAAAAAAAAAAAGGAATACTATGCTATATTAAAGAATGATGAAGAACACGTGAATCATCTCACAATGTGGATGAATATGGAGGACATAATGCTGAGTGAAATAAGTCAATTGCAGAAGGACAAATACTATACAAACCCATTACTGTAAAAAGACAAGGAAGGGTTTGCTTAAAGAAGGGAACTCACTTTGCAAGTTACTGAGGATGGGAGGGAAAAGGAGGGAAAATTTTTGACTAGTTGGGGGCCACATGTTGATCTGGGTAATGGGAGGGATGGTATGGAAAATGTATGTGACCAGCATGATAACATTGGGGAAAGGAAGGACACCAAAATGTGCACATCAAATAAAGACAACAGAGGCAAATACTAGTATATGCACAATACCCCATTACCACTAACACCAAATACCAGGGTACAGATAAATATATAGACAACTGAGAAGATTAGATGTGGGTCAGTGAGCAAGAATGTACCCTACCTAGACCAATGATAGATTTAGCTGGAGACAATCTTGCATAGATACTAGTGATACAAAATAGACTCAATCATTACAGAAGCAACAGAAGAAGGAGTAATCCCTCAGAGACAACCAAACACCTTGGGAGAGAGAACCACCAGGCCTGCCAACACAAGACCATAGTATGGGGGACACCAAGCTCAATTGGCACAACACAGTACATTAAAATCTTGTTCCACAACCTACTTTAGCAAGTAGCAACTGGGATCTTAAAAGCTTTCTAGCAGCCATCTAAGATGCAGCTAATGGTCTCATCTGAAGCAAAGAAGAGTGAAGAAAATCAAGGGCATTTGGAAACAATTAGTCAAAGGATATGAACTTTAAGACCAGAAGAACTAGATGGTGCCTGGCTACCAATGCCAACCACTCAGAAAGGGATCAAAACTGGAGATCCAGAATTATTGTTCAGATGGAATCTGGTGGGACCCTCAAAGAGTATGGTCCTGGGATACCCTTTAGGCCTGGGATGGGACTCATTGCTAAGGATTGGCTCTCAGCCCAACAGTAGAAAGACTTAAATGCAGAACACCAAACCCAGGGCAATGCACCCACCTACTCTACAGAGATATACCCCTTGGAGCAATCAGCCATGGGGCACCAGAGGGGCAGCATTCACATGGAGGGAAAGCTGGACAGACAGGAGTGCATGGTTAAGAAGGGTACAGGAATGGGGGGTGGGGGACAGGGAGGGGAGAAGAGTGGATTAGGGTTGGGGAATGGTAACCAGGGCATGAAATCAAATGAACATGAAGTGTTGAATGTAAAATAAATTTTTCTCTGTAAATTTTCACCCAAAGCACAATTAAAAAACAAAACAAAACAAAACAAAACAAAAAAACCCTTGATACATAGATGACACAACTTTGCTTGCTGAAACTGAGGATGACCTAAAGCACTTACTGATGAAGATTAAAGATTTCAGTCCACAGTATGGGTTACATCTCAACACAAAGAAAACAAAAATCCTCACAACTGGTCCAATAAGCAGCATCACAATAAATAGAGAAAATATTGAAATTGTTAAAGATTTCATATTACTTAGTTCCACAATGAAGACCAATGGAAGCAGCAGTCAAGACATCAGATGGTGTATTGCACTGGGCAAATCTGCTGCAAAAGACGTCTTTAAAGTGCTGAAGAGCAAAGATGTCTCCTTGAAGACTAATGTGCACCTAACCCAAGCCACAGTATTTTCAATCACCTCATATGCATGTGAGAGCTGGACAATGAACAAGGAAGACAGAAGAAGAGTTGATGTTTTTGAGTTGTGGTGTTGGCAAACAATACTGAAAGTACCATGGACTGTTAAAAGAATAAACCTGTCCAGGAAGAAGTGCAGCCAGAATGCTCCTTGGAAGTGAGAATGGC
>NW_006921617.1:7989969-7990975 GCF_000298275.1 Orycteropus afer afer
CCATTTGCAGAAAAATGAAATAAGATCTGTACCTCGCACCAAACACAAAAACTAACTCCAGATGGATCAAAGACTCAAATGTGAAATCTAAAACTATAAAGTTCATCAAGGAAAAAATAGGGGCAAATTTAGGGTCCCTCATTTATGGCATAAATAGACTATCAAGCACAACCCAAAATGTACAAACAGCCAAAGATAAACTAGATGAATGGGACCTTCTGAAAACTAAATTTTTATGTGCTTCAAAAGACTTCTCCTAAAGAGTAAAAAGAGAACCTACAGATTGGGAAAAAATATTCAGTAACGACGGATCTGACAAGGGACTTATCTCTAAAATTTATAGAAAACTAACACCTCAACAACAAAAACACAAACCAATTGAAAATGGGCAGAAGACATGAATAGACACTTCACCAAAGAGGATATTCAGGCAGCCAACAAACACATGAAGAAATGCTCACAATCATTAGCCATCAGAGAGATGCAAACCAAAACAACGATGAGATAACACCTTGCCCCAGGACTAAGAGCAAAGTTCTACATACAGAAAATAACAAATGCTGGCTAGGATGTGGAGAGATTGGGACCCTCATACACTGCTGGTGGAAATGTCAAATAATACAACCACTGTGGAAAGCAGTATGGCAATTCCTCAGAAAAGTTGGAATTAGAAATACCATTTGATCCAACAATCCCACTACTAGGTATATATCCTAAAGAAGTGAGAGCCAGGACAAGAACAGATACATACACACCCATATACATCGCAGCACTATTTACAATAGCAAAAAGATGGAAAAGACCTAGGTGCCCATCAACAGAAGAATGGATAACCAAACTGTGATACATATATACAATGTATCACATATACTATGCATATACTATGCAACATTAAGAATAATGTAGAATCAGTAAAACACCACATAACATGGATGAACTTGGAGAGGATTATGCTGAGTAAAATAAGTCCATCACAGAAGGACAAATACTGTATTAGCTCACTATT
>NW_006921617.1:7991136-7991617 GCF_000298275.1 Orycteropus afer afer
TTTTTAGGATTTTGAGGTTCAATTTTCCTTCCCCCCCCCCATTTTCTCAGGTCAGTCTTTATTGCTCTGGTCAGAACAGTTGGTAGTGGTAGCCGGGCACCAGCTAGTTCTTCTGGTCTCAGGGTAGATGAGGCCATGGTTCATGTAGACTATTAGTCCTGTAAACTAGTTTCCTCTTTGAGTCCTTGGTTTCCTTCTTTCTCTTTTTCTCTGGACAAGTAGAGACCAATGGTTGTATGTTAGATGGTCACTTTCACACTCTTAAGACACCAGACATGACTGACCAAACTAGGAAGTAGAACATGACTATATTATGCCAATTGACCAAGATGTTCTCTGAGATTATGGTCCTAAGCCTTCAAGGACAGGAAACCAATCCCATAAGGTAGTTGGGTATGTTCAAGCAGTATTTGTAACTTTTCCTCATGTACTTTGTTATATATATGTATATGCATATATTGACATACATGCATATGTATAT
>NW_006921617.1:7992127-7994200 GCF_000298275.1 Orycteropus afer afer
TTTTTCTGTTCATATCATTTCATAAAAGCGAGAACATGATATTTATTTTTTGGTGATATATTTCCCTCAACATAATGTCTTCCAAGCTCATCTATGTTCCAAGATCTTGGGGGAACTCATTTTTCTTCATTGCTGAGTAATATTCCATTGTATGTATGTATCACATTTTACTTATCCATTCTTTTGTTGATGAGTTCTTAGTTTGTTTTCATATTTTTGCTATTGTGATGAACACAGGTGTGTATTGTATCCTCCACTATGCCAATAAAGTTATGCTTTATAGGTCAACTTTTTTCTTATAAGGCAATTCTTAAAATGAAATTCCACAGCCTGGTTTTAAAAATTTAGTTTTATTTCCTAACCAAAGGAGGTGAAGGAAGAGATGGCAATGTTCTCTCTACCCTGAAGGTGTGGAAAGAAAAATAATTTCCTGCATAATAAGATAGTTGAAAGATGATTTCATAAGTATTAAACCAAGAATTTTCAAAAGGGTATCAGTATTGTTAGACTGTGCAGTATGGAGCCTTACATGAATATTCATGATCATGACTTACCTGTTCTCTTTTTTAAGGCTAGGGCCTAAGGTAGGCGGGCACTTGGCTGGGAGCTGCTTTTTCTTGGGCATGGCTCTATTTTAAGGCCAGGGCCTGAGGCAGGCAGGCACCAGGTGCAGGGCTGCTTTCACTGGCAGTGTTTCTATTTTAAGGGTGGGGCCCAAGGTAGGCAGGTGCAGAGCAGTTAGGAACATCTAAGGGAGGTGAACTTGTCTGTCAATTTGTTGTCTTGTGGTGTCTTAAGTGTTGCTGTGAGGCTGGAGCCTATGCCACCAGTGTTGCAAAATGCCAGCAGTGTTACCCATGGTGGACAGGTTTCAGCAGAACTGCCAGGCCAGGACAGACTCAGAAGAAGGAAGAGGCCATCCAATTCTCACACACTTAGCCAGGGAAAAATTATGAATAGCAGAGAAACACTGTCTGATATATTACTGGAAAACTTTATGAATAGCTTGGAAACAGTGTCCGATATAGTGCTGGAGGATGAGCCCATCAGGTCAGAAGGCACTCAAAATTTGACTGGGGAAGAGCTGACTCCTCAGGGTAGAGATGACCAGAACAATATGGATAGAGTAAAACTTTTGGGACCTCCATTGGCTGATGTGGCACAACTCGAAGTAAGTAGAATCAGATGCAAACATCCATTAATAATCGGAACATGGAAAGTACAATGTATGAATCTAGAAAAATTGGAAGTTGTCAAAAATGAAATGGAATGCATAAAGTTTGATATTGTAGGCATTAGTGAGTTTAAATGGACTGGTTTTGGCCATTTTGAATCAGACAAACATATGATCTACTATGCCGGGAATCACAAATTGAAGAGGAATAGTATGGCATTCATCATCACAAAGAATGTTTCAAGATCTATTCTGAAGTGTAATGCTGTCATTGATAGGATAATATCCATATGCCTATGAGGAAGACCAGTTAATACTACTATTATTCAAATCTATGCACCAACCAAAGAATATCAGAAAGATATTTACTTGTGTTTTATTGACTATGCAAAAGCATTTGATTGTGTGGATCATAACAATTTGTGGATAACATTGAGAAGAATGGGAATTCCAGAACACTTAATTATACTCATGAGGGACCTGTACACAGACCAGAAGGCTGTTGTTTGAACAGAAAAAGGGAACACTACATGGTTTAAAATCAAGAAGGGAGTGAGTCAGGGTTGTATCCTTTCACCATACTTATTCAAACTGTATGCTGAGCAAATAATCTGAGAAGCTGGATTATATGAAGAAGAACATGGCATTAGGATTGGAGGAAGAATCATTAACAACCTGTGATACACAGATGACACAACTTTGCTTGCTGAAAGTGAGGATGACTTGAAGTACTTACTGATGAAGATTGAAGAATACAGTCTGCAGTATGGATTACATCCATACTATAAAGAAAACAAAAATCCTCACAACTGGTCCTATAAGCAACATTACAATAAATGGAGAAAAGATTGAAATTGTCAAAGACCTCACATGGCTTGGTTCTACAATCGATGCCAATG
>NW_006921617.1:7995030-7996257 GCF_000298275.1 Orycteropus afer afer
ATAGAATTTTGCAACACTAACAACTTATTCATTGCAAATACCTTTTTTCAACAACATAAGTGACAGCTATACACATGGACTTCACCAGATGGAATACACAGCAATCATATTGACTACATCTGTGGCAAGAGGCAATGGAGAAGTTTAATATCTTCAGCCAAAACAAGGCCAGGAGCTGACGGTGGAACAGACCATCAATTGCTCATATGCACATTCAAGTTGAAGTTAAAGACAATTAAAACAAGTCCATGGAGCCAAAATATGACCTTGATAATTTTCCTCCTGAATTTAGAGACCATTTAAAGAATATATTTGATGCACTGAACACCAATGACCGAAAACCAGAGGAATTGTGGGAAGACATCAAGAACATCATCCATGAAGAAAGCAAGAAGTCATTAAAAAGACAAGAAAGGAAGAAAAGACCAAAATGGATGTCAGAAGAGGCTATGAGTCAGAAATGACTTGACGGCACCTAACAACAACAACATAGCACTACCTCCTCCTTCTCTTCCTATTACCTTCATTCATTTGCCCAGCAGCCAGTGCAACCTTTCATTCCCAGTACAGGGCAGTGTCTGCCATGGGTTCTCCTGGTGCTGGTGGTGCCAGTGGGCCCAGTGTGCTCTCAGGCTCCTGGCTCTGGGCAGTGGCAGCAGTGGCTGTACATCAGGAAGCAGCAGCCCCAACAGTGTGGCAGCAGTCAGGGCCATCAGCTCCACCTGCATTCCAGGCACTCACACACCTGGTCCCTGCATCCACCTCTCCACACCCCTGCCCCCAGATGTGTACAAAGTCCCTATCTGGCTATTGGCACAGCTGCTGCCCAGCCCAGTTGCACATCTGGCAAGGCCAGCCTCCTGTATCCAGTGGATATAGCTTTCAGCCTTGTCTAGCAGGCTCCCACAAAGTTTTAAAATAATAGGCTATACAGGGATTTAACTCCAGATTGTACAGGGACTACCTGTGTATAATGGTGTTTGCACAATATCCAAATTGCATAATGTCCTATTTTACAGAACATATTATGGATGTTAAGCAACACATGCTTGTAAGTTAATATACAGTACCTACAGTGAAATCCTGAACTTTGTACCTAACCAATTCTATTTTCATACAAAATAAGAGAATGAAATCTGGTCCAATCTGATTCATCATTATTCTTTTTCCTGAATGCTATCTACCTGACAGCTCACTTCCATACAGTTAGTCAGACAATTCCTCACA
>NW_006921617.1:7997412-7997918 GCF_000298275.1 Orycteropus afer afer
ATATATGTATATATATATATATATATATATATATGGTCATGGTTTCATGGCACATCCCAGACAACTGGCCTAACAACACGTTTAGTGCTTCTATCTCCTAGTTCATTGTGTACTGCTGAGTACATGCAGAAATAGTTGAACTGGTGTATATTTTCAACAAAAACAAAATAAACAGTATTTAAAAAAAATTCAACAATTTCTTGACTAGGAAAAAGATAATCAGTAAATGTGAAGAAGACTAAAGATTGAAGACGGTGACAAACAGTTTAAACTCATTCACATTAAAATAATTGACAATAATTTGGATGCTATGAATGGAAAAACGATGTTGTTGTTGTTAGGTGCTGTCAAGTCATCTCCGACTCATAGAGATCCTATGCACAGAAGAATGAAACACTGCCCAGTCCTGAGCCAGCTCCAGGATTCTTGCTATACTTGAGCCCATCGCCACAGTCACTGTATCAATACATCTTGTTGAGGGCCTTCCCCTCTTTCATCGACCCTCC
>NW_006921617.1:7999876-8001082 GCF_000298275.1 Orycteropus afer afer
CTTTATCTTGTCATTTCTTCCATTTGCTTTAGCTACTCTCCACTCAAGGGCAAGTTTCAGAGTCTCTTCTGACATCCATTTTGGTCTTTTCTTTCTTTCTCGTCTTTTAATTACCTCTTGCTTTCTTCATGGATGATGCTCTTGATGTCATCCCACAATTCTTCTGGTTTTTGGTCATTAGTGTTTAATGCATCAAATCTATTCTTTAGATGGTCTCTAAATTCAGGAGGGATATATTCAAGGTCATATTTTTAAAAAGGATAAAGTCAACATAATTCTAAGTCATGTGTACTTTGGAGTGTGAGATAAAAAATGATTACATTTGTAAATGGTTGAAAACAAAAGAATATTTATTGACATATGAAAATTAAATTTAAATTTAAGCACCCACGGATAAGCTAATTCACTTACATATTATTTGGAGATGTTTTCACATGATAACAAATTTGGGTATAAGTGGCATGTTATATAGCTCAAAAAGTCTAAAATACTATCTGGCTATTTATAGAAAAGCTTCACTAACCCATGATCTACATTCATTGGCTAGCTCAACATTTCTTCCTTGCTTCTCCCCAATTAACCAGTCTTTCCATAGCAGCCTGCTTAGATTTATAATTATATGCTCTCTTCAAGAGCTTACTAATCCTCATGAGGACTGTGATTTGCCCTGTCCTGTTGTCAGCCATGCCTACCGTTCTGGTTACCTAGTGCCACTCTGACAAAATATACCACAAATGGGATGGTCTTAAGAAACAGCAGTTTATTCTCAGTTTGAAGGCTTTCAGTCTGAGTTCAAACTGCCAGGCTCTAGGGGCTGGGTGAAAGCCCCTAAACCTTGGGCCTCAGCTCTGCCTCCTGTTCCCAGCCCACTGGAGCTAGAGGCTTTTCTTCACTCAGACAGCTGCTGGCTGCTGAGGCTCACAAATCCAAGGTTGACAAGTGAATAGGCGCAGTCCCAATGTTACTAAACAACATGGCATGCCATTGAGTCAAGTCCATTGAAAGTCCCACGGTCCAGAGCATGGCAGGCTGCTGAACAATGACGTGGCTACATGCAGAGTTCAAGTGTGCCAGAAGCTAAAGACCATTCTCAAAGCTGTTTTCTTATATACGGGAAGTAGACCACAACCTTAAGGCAGTTACTCAGTTGCTCCAATAGATTCCACCATGGAGTTGACTACCAGTCTTATCATGGGGAATACTACA
>NW_006921617.1:8003631-8014954 GCF_000298275.1 Orycteropus afer afer
ATGGTTAGTAGTCAAATGCCTTAACCAGCACACCACCAGAGCTCCTTTATATGGACCAGCAGATCTGGTAGCCTAGTGCCTAAGGCATCTGACTGCTAACCAGAAGGCTGGCAGTCAAACCCACCAGCCACTCCTGAAAAGGAAGGTTGGGCAATCTACTTCTGCAGTGACACTGCCTCAGAAACCCAAGGAGGGGTCACTAGGAGTTAGGTCTGACTCGACAGCAGTTCCATTGCATTGTACTCCTCAGATATGTGAAATTGTAACATTACTTCTCTGTAACTGAATCAAACTTGATAATAATTCCTCATATTTCACACTTGGAAAAGGGGAAAATTGTCATTTTGTGATTACCCGGTCACTTCAGGTATAAAAAAAAAAAAAAAAAAATTCATCTCTCTCTCTTCATGGTCTACAACAGACCACATTTCAGATACATAACAAAAGGCGTCCAACTTCATTAGTCATCAGAGAAATGAAAATCAAAACCACAAGTGATATCACCACATAGGATGGTTCAAATTAGAGTCAGGTAATACTAAACGTTGTGGACGTGCAGCAACTAAAACTCTCATGTACTTCTGATAGGAGTGTAAATTGGTTTAACTTGGCAAATGAATGGTCAGTATGAATGATGATCTGGAGCCAACTTGTACTGTCTCACAAGTGACTGTTAAGTTTTCTGGAATTTTGTAAGTCAGCATTGGTATCTTGAAATTGGGCACAGAAGGAGTATTTATTTATACCACAGAAATTGACAAACACTACAAATCAGCCTCCACCCCAGAGCTAGTTGTAAGAAATTATCAGGACACAACTAGGTATGTATATACATATGTGTGTGTGTGTGTATCTTAGGACCCCGTAAATCCATTCAAAGATACAGTTGACCCTTGAATAAAATGGTTTGGACCACACAAGTCCATTTATACATGGATTTTTTTTTTTCCCCCAAGGTATGGATCTTGGAGAAATTCCAAGAGATAATAGATACCACACCGAAGGCATGAATAGAAGACATCTTGATGGAGATGAGTGCTTCTGAACCAATATCAGATGATGAGAATGATAGCAGCAGTGCCAGAAAAACAGATTGACATTAGACAATGTGGCAGAGAGGTTCCAATTATTCAAAACTACTTTTGACTTATTTTACAACATAGATCCTTCTATGATATGGGAAGGCTGGCAGATCAAACCCTCCAGGAACTCCTCGGAAGGAAGGCTGGGCAATCTACTTCCGTAGTGATACTGCCTCGGAAACCCAAGGAGGGGTCGCTGCGTCAGGTCCGACTTGATGGCACATAACAACAACATGATATGGGAACTAAAACTAAAGCAAATAGTGGAAGAAGGACTGGTACTAAACATTTTTAGAGAAATGAAAAAGCAAAAGTCAAGACAGAAATTATGATGTACTTCCATAAAGTTACACCAAGTGTGCCTGCCCCTCCTGCCTTCCCTTCCACCTCTTCCACCTCTTCTGCCTCTACCACCTGAGACATTTTGACTAAACCTCTTCTTCCTCCTCAGCCTATTCTAAGGATGAAGAGCTTTATGATGACCCACTTCTCTTTAAGGAACAGTAAATAATCATCATGCCATGCAGTTAATAAACGTACCTGTTGTGTTTGTGTTTGAGTGTCTTTGTGTGAATATCTTGTAACTGTACAGTTACTGTTAACTGACTTTATATTATTGGTAAGGCTTTTGCTCAACAGCAGGCTGTTAGCAGTTAAGTCTTTGTGAAGTCAAAAGTTAAACACATTTTCAATTGCAGGAGGGGTCGGTGCCCTGAGGCCCCACATTGTTGAAAGGTCAACTGTATATACCTTAGAGACATGTGTATATATGTTCACCAAAAGCCAAGTATGTACATGGAAGTTCATAACAGTACTTGGAATAGCTTTAAAGCAGAAGCTCAATATCTACAAACAGAATCAAATGTGTTATGTTAATTCAGTAGAATAATATGCAGTGATAAAAATGAAAGAATTACTGCTACAACTCAGATGAATCTCACAAACAAAATGTTGAACAATAGTACAATACAGTGTGATTCCTTTACACAAAGCTCAAAACAGGGAAGATTAATCTTTGGTGTCAGAAATGAGAAGGAGAATATACTTGGGGGGCAAGAGGTGAAGAGCATGTAATAACTGAAAGAAATCAAGGAAGGGAAAGGGGATGCTGATATCATTCTTTAATCTAACAGCTGGTCACAGGCTATCAATAAAAGGTGTAATTAAAAAAAAATTAGTCACTGCCCTAATTGGATATCTACACTGAAAAAAAAAAGTACCTAAACCTCACACCTTACACAAAAATTAACTCAAAATGGATAATGTTGTTGTTGTTATGTGCCGTCAAGTCGGACCCAACTCATAGCGACCTCTCCTTGGGTTTCCAAGACAGTATCACTATGGAAGTAGATTGTCCAACCTTCCTTCCGAGAAGTGGCTGATGGGTTTGAACCGCCACCCTTCTGGTTAGCAGCCAAGTGCCTTAGGCACTAAGCTACCAGAGCTCCTAAAATGGATAACAGAGCTAAATAAAAATATATTAACTCTAATACTTTCAAAAGAAAACAGGAGAAAAATCTTCATTACCTGGAGTTAGACAAAGAGTTCTCAGATTTGAGACCAAAAGCATGATCCAAAAAAGAAAGATGAATAGACTTCATCAAAACTAAAAACTTCTGCTCTGCTCTGCAAAAAGACGTAAGACAGTGAAAAAATAAGCTGCAGACTGGGAGAAAATATTGGCAAACCATATATCTGACAAAAGACTTGTATCCAGAATATATTTTCTGGTTTTAAGAGGCTATAGTGCCACCGTGGTTAAGGAATTCATCTGCTAACCAAAAGGTCAGCAGTTCGAACCAACCTGCCACTCTGTGGGAGAAAGATGAGGCAGTCTGCTTCCATAAAGATTAACATCCCTGAAAACTCTATGGGGGTCACTATAAGTTGGAATTGACTCAATGGCAGTAGGTTTGATTTGGTTTTGGTTTATAGTTCCATAAGGTATTACTGTTAGGGAAAGCTTACTTGTGAGCATATAGACGCTCTCTCTCTTATTTTTGCAACTTCTTGTGAAAATTATAAAATTTCACGACAAAAAGAGACCTTAGGCTTTTATCTACCAGACTATATTTTCCCACATCTTTGGTATTGTTAGTATCTAACACAATGTTAACAGGGGTATATTTAGTAAATCTTCTCTGCAGAGCAATTGGCTAAACTAATCAGAAGCTATTAGAAGTAGAAACTCTTGACCAAGAAATTCCAATTTCTAGTAATTTTTCCTAACGAAATAACAAGAGCTATAAACAAAAATATATAAAATATAATTACAATGTAATGTAGTTTTCCAGTGTTTTAAAATAGTGAAAATTTGTAACTTAAAAATTGGAAACAAGTGGGAACTAGTTATATCATGGAATAAGAAAACAAAATGGGGTATATACAAATAAGGAATATTATTTTAGCCATTAAAAAAAGAATGAAATTCAGATATATGCTATAACATGTGTGAACTCTGATAACACGCTAAGTGAATTAAGCAAGACACAAAAGGACCGGTATTGGATTATTCCACTTACATGAGGTATCCAGTGTAGGTAAATACATAGAGAAAGCCAGTAGATTAGAGGTATCAGGGCTGGGGAACAGGAGAACTGGGAGTTACTGCTTAAGGGGTATAGAGTTTCTTTTTGGGTTGATGAAAAGTCTTAGAAACAAGGAGTGGTGATGGTTGTACATTATGTGTGTACTTAATGCCACTCAACTGTATACTTAATAATGGTTGAAAGGGCAAATTTTGTGTTATATATGTGTATATATACATATACATATATATCTTACACACAAAAAAATATGCCATAGAATATTTATTGACATGAGAAAATGTTAACAATATTACACTTCTATATGAAATTTACAGCAGAACACAAAACAATATATACAATTTAATACCATATCTGTGGAAAGAAAAATATTCATATATACAAAATCATGCACAGGAGAAAAATAGAAGAATGTACATACCAAATGTTAACAATGACTATTTCTTGATAGTGAGATTACAGTTAATTTGTGCAATTCTCCCAATAAATTTCACTTGTCCTATAAACAATACCTGCTTCATGCTATTTCTTGGTTATAATTAGTTTGATATAATTCTCTTCATATAGGTTCTCTTCCATGACACATACCTCCAAAGCATACTACTGATGAAGCTACTGCTATTCCCATTTAAAAAAGTAGATGCTACTTGCTTTTATACTGGAATGTAAATAATATTTTCAATTAATAGAATATACTGTAAAATATGCCACAGCATAGATCTGGCTATAAAAAATTATTTGGAGAACTTTAAAATCCTCTAATCAAGAGAAATTTTAAGTAAAGAAAAAAAAACCTATCATTAGTTAGGCTCTCCATAATGGTAGAGTATGAAACAACTCAGGATTAAAAATTTGGAGAATTTTGAATCTCTCCTAGCTAGCTGACTTGGGACAAAAGAGATCAGATTTTTAGTCAGTAAAATATGGTTAATAATTTTGTAGAAACATGCAAAATTAATACTCCTTTTTTTAAAATAAGGGAAAATTAGAATATGGATAGAAAGGATGCTTTGTTTTCTGTAAAGACCTAAAGAAGTACTAGATAAAACAGCATGAAAGACATTCTAATTTGATGTTGTAGAAAAATTAACTCACATATATTCTTCTGCAGCACCAGATTCTTGCTGTTTTATATCTCCTTTCACATGCCAAAATTGTAAAATTATGTTAAAATTAATAGGCTAATTTTTTGAATAACTTTAACAGTTAGTACATAGGACATACTTAAGTTTATGGAACATGAGGTAATATGGGTCATCCTCTGATGACGCTTAAGAACTGACAACATTAAATACACTTATAACAAATATAATTTAATTTCTCAGAATCCATCCTAAAGTAAGGCTATGTATTAGATTTTTATTAAAAATACTAAGTAAGAATGTTGAATCTTTTAAAGGTAAAAACATCAGAGAAAAAGGAAGAGAACATGTGCTTACCCATTTTCCCTGATGCCTTCCATGCACTAGTGCCATCCCAAAAGTGCCTCCTAATTTCTGTTCCCTGGCTTGAGAAGACAATCTCAGGCAAATGTGTGATCCATCACTATTATTATTATTATTACTTAATAATTGTTTACAATCCTATCTCAAAAGAAATAGTGAATTACTTATTATTATATGTAAGGTAAATCTATTATCTAAATGCCTAGAGGTAAACTGAACAACTTGCAGATGAAAGAAATAAAACATTTATGAGAAGGAAGATCTGATCAGATTGGGGAAAGAAGAGGGATTTTCTTTGTTGTTTCATTCCAAAAGTTGTTCTTCCTCTCCACAAAATCATAGAACTGACAAAATTATCTGGAGTAGGAATGGCAGTGTGCATCAAATTTATTTAACTATACAACATACTCCTGCTCTGTATCAGTGTCATTCTGCCAAACTTCTATCCCATTTTATAAACGTCCCATTAACTATAGTACAGCTTCTAGCATAGCTCCAATTTCTCAAGGAAGAGCACAAGAAAGTTACTTCTAGGTTATTAAAAGAAATCATAGTGTTACACTAACACATTGCTGGAGTGGAAGGAGACTACTAATACTCCATATTTATTACTTTACTTTACAAGAATTAACCCAAAGCAGGTAGACTAGGAAATCACTTTTTTTAAAATTTCACAATCACCAATTTGCTACAGAAATTGAGGCGTAACATTTATGCTAACATATATGTTAGGAGAATTATCACTTCACATATTTGCAGATGGATACTCCTGGATTTTCACTTAATGTATTACTCAGCGATGTACACTATAAAATGAAAGGTGACATACTTATGAACTAAAACCACAAGTAGAAACTCTCCAAAATTATTCTTCAATGAGCTCCTATTCCAATAAGGTATAGAGAGCGGTAGGACGCAATATTCATTTAACAGAATGAGAATTCCAATGACAAGAAATCAGGTACTTGTATGCCTCTAGAGACATTTCTTCCCCACCTAACAAAGGTACTTGACATGTAACTGAAATGGACAGTTAATTCACATGCTGCCCTGGGCAACTGTTTCCTTCTTAAAATTAGATGAAGTGGTGATTAAGTTCAAATTAATTATTCCAAATGCCTGAAACACACATGGATATATTATAAGTTCTCTATTTTTGGCAGGTGATATAATATAACCAAAGATGGTAACACTGGTGTCCACAATGAACTGGTGGACTTAAGCAGCCAAGGATCCTCTGACTGCACTATATATTCCTTGATGACTGCGTAATTTGAATACAATTATAGGCAAATTAACCTTTCATATAGTTTCAGGTATTAGTGTTCACTCCTCTTCTTGTCTTTTTTTACTTTTTTGTTCTTTCCCACAGCCTTAGATGATTCCTCCTGAAAAAGACAAATCAATGTAGTTTCTCCCCATTTATATGAAGATGCTGGCTTAGGAAATCTTAAATAGAGTCATATAAAATATGCATAATGATGTGGATATAGTCACTTCCAAGTGTATCATTCTTCTGTTTTGCAAGACACTTTCAGTTATAGTCTACAGTAATATTTTCAAAACAATCAAAAGTAATCTAGGAAAACGTTCATTTGTGTAATGTTTGCATATATATTTAATCTACTGTTCACTTTTCAAAATAAGTAAATAAAGTTTAAATTAAATAGATTAAGTGTATTAAAATATGAAACAAAACTAACTCAAAATATGAGGAAGAAGGCATCTAAAGGCATGATAAGGGAAAGGGAGATGGTGTGACCATAACAGAGAATTGTAAAATTTTAGCTCTTAAAGAACATCGAGTCCAGTGTGACACGGGCTATATAACTCTATGGGGCTCACTGGTAGGGGATGGAAACTAGGTGGTCTTGAAATGCTTTTCTAATTATAAAACTCCATGAATCTATGAAAGTAGCCCTGGTGGCATAGTGTCTAAGGCACTTGACTGCTAACCAGAAAGTTGGAGGTACAAACCCACCAGCTACTTGAGGAAGAAAGAGGGGGTAATCTATTTCCTTAAAGATTTATCACCTTGGAAACCCAAAGGGGGTCGCTATGAGTCGCAATCGACTCAGTGGCAGTGAGTTGGTTTTGATTTTTTATGAATCTATGAAATTAATGTTCAAAGAGATTAAATGATCTGGTCAAGGTCGCAACTGGCCAGTCACAATCTTTTGACTGGAACCTGAATCACTAATTTCCTAGTTCAAAGCTTTTTCTAATGCACCACACACATTCTGATTTGTTCTTAATTTTCTTTCTTGGGTTTTCTTCATAAGCGGTGATGAGAACCTTTCTAGATACATGATCAATAAGTACTTACCGGTAAAGTTATATAGTTCTTCTCCAGGAGTATGTTTCTAGCACAATTGTTGATATGTTTAAAGCGATCTGGTCCTATCAGAATACCTCCATACCAGCGTGATACTATCACCAAGACATTTCTCACATTCAAAATCTGTTATTTTCAAAAGCATAAACAGATACACATATATAATACACGTGCAAATACAGTTTTTAAGGTGAATGAAGTAACCCATATATATATATATATATATATATATATATATAAAATCACACATGAAATTTTCCAGTGACTTTCATGGCAGAACTACAAGAGCAAGTAATGAGTGAGATTATTAACAACTCAGAGGGTGGGATATTAGGACAAAGAAATGTGGAAAATCAACACTCTCCTTCACACTGTTCTAAGGTCTCTAACTGTGGGTAACTGGGGAGAGTGAAGCCAGTGGTTAAACACTCACTCAATGTTTACAAATTAATTACTAACTAAACCAAAGGTATCTTATGTTATATAATTTAAATGACTTACTTTTCCTCAACAGCGCTCTGTTTTGTTGAGAAATTTTATGGCTTATATAGAACAGAATTAATGGGGCTTATTTTACACTTACCTCCATGAGGTGGAGAAGACGCCCACCAGCTGCTGTCTCCCCATCATCCTCACAGTCCTGTAAGAAGGTCTGTTTATCTTCACAATATATTCTGGAAATATACATAGCAGTGTTGCACTTTAAAACCTCAAAATGTTATAATGACATTTAGCCCTCAAAACTAACTGCCATCAATCTGATTACTTCTAAAGTCAGTACATTTGTTAAAAAAATAAAAAATAATAAAAAAAAATGAAACTTCCTCTTCAATTATATATTTGTTGTTATTATGTGCCATCAAGTCGGATCCAACTCATAGTGACCCCTCCTTGGGTTTCCAAGGTGGTATCACTACGGAAATAGATTGCCCAACCTTCCTTCCGAGGAGTGGCTGGTGGGTTTGAATCGTCAGCCTTCTGGTTAGCAGTCAAGTGCTTTAGGCACTATGTTACCAGAGCGCCCCAATTATATATTAGACATTTTTTTTCACTAATGATTTACTAGCCAGTACGTTTTACCTTTTTAGTTGGGAAAGCTAGGAATCAAAGGTGCCTCCTTTAAATCATAAATGCTATTATGGAAAGGTGAGTTTATATATCTGACACTTCCCCTACTTAAAATAATTTAGCTCTGATACTATGAGGGTACACAGAGCAGTCACTCAAAAGTATTTGTGGAGTCTATACTGTACAGAAACATTATATTATACGTAACAGGCACTGTGAAGTGATGTAAAAGAAATGTGACATATTCCTGTCTTCAAAGAGCATAAATGTATATAAAATGTACATAAAAGAGACAAATGTATATAAAAAAGATGAAGGCAATAAAAGCCAACATAATATTTTACACTCTCTTCACCTATTATTCTACCCATCAAGCATTCTTCTATTTTCCCCATTCTGAGTAAGAATTAGAAGATATATTTTTCTCCTTACAATTTTCCCACGGGTGGTTATCAATATTAGAGATAAATCATGATATTTTTATATTATCTAGAAAGTTAGTATTTAGAATAATAACTTAGGGGTCTACAATGTAGTAGAATAGCTAGGCAGTAAGTGCTAGAGATATAAAAAAGAAAATACTGCAAGTTAAGGTATGCCATCTAGTGGATTCCTTTGGCCCCTACACATGGTATCATCTGTGCCAAAGATATCCTCTGAGTTGTGGCCATAAAAAGCTGTATCAAAAAAGACAAAAAAGAACCCACTCTATCCAGTCCATTCCAATTCACAGTGACCCTACAGGCCAGAGCAGAACTGCTCCCTAGAGTTTCTAGGACCATCAATCTTTATGGAAGGAGATTGCCACATCATTCTCCTGAAAAGTGGCTAGTGGATTTGAACCGATGACCTTTTGGTTAGCAGCCAAGTGTTTAACTACTATGCCTTTATCTACATACCTAAGTCAATTATATAATTATATTACAGTAGTAATATTCACTCCTTCACTAGATACTTATTGACCACCTACTATGACCAGTCGCTATTATTATTTACAGTTAACCTCATTTGAGTAAAAGAATGTTAGTACTATTATACAATTTTTTACATGACAAATCTAAGGCAAAAAGGAGTAAAGGGTTGGTTTAGGTTAGGCTCATAACTATAATTGCACACCATCATTTTATGGAACAAATGTTAAAAAACGGCTATATAAGTCAGTACTGTTTAGTTACAAAGAATAACCCATGGAAGTTTTCACTAACCCTTTCCTTACATGCCGGGAAGATAACGGTGCAGCATCCAATGGCTGTGTGTACCAGTAGCCTGAAGAATGCCACATAACTCCAAAGTGGAAACACAGCCCCAGAATCAGGAAGTAGCCTTAAAAGGACTCTAAGTATTCAAAATATACATCACAAAGTCCATGTACCAAATAAAGTTCATTAATTTTACCCCAGGCCTCCACTTTGTGCTTTTTCATATTATCTGACACAATTCTGAAAAGCTGAGCTATTTCATTCCCAAGATTCAATTATACAACAGGGATTTGAAGGGTTGGGGTATGGAAGGTGTACTGTGGCAAACTGTGAGAAGTGACAATTGATCACCTATTAATATGGAAAGATAAATAAAAACTAAAAAATCAATCACAAGCACTTCAAATCTTAAAATCTGGGGCCTGAAATAGATTATCTAGCATATCATTTAATTTTATTTTGATAATTTAGGGCCAACATCATGTATAGCAATTGTTAAAGGTACAGCCACATTGCCATGTGTGATTAAATTAAAAGAGAAATGAAAGTAGTCCATAAAATTGAGCTCTACTTAATAACTGCATGATCTTGAAAAAGTTAACCATTTGACAGTGCAAGGCTGCTAAAATAATCGGAAATAGCTTATTTAAAGTATTTGGTACAGAACAGCAATACAATAAGTGTGTGGAATGAATGCAGAGTAAACTATTACCATGTCTATGACATATTCTAATCACTGAAAGCACAGTATAATCCCTCATTTCCATAGTGATAACTCTAATGCATCAAGAAAACATCAAAATTTTATTGAGCGCTACTCTTTAAAAAAGAGGATTATATAACAAATCATTTTAAAATAAATTTTGGCACTTAAAAGGTATAAGAACTTAGTAATATTAAAACTCACCTATCCAAAGTGACTGATTTCTTTTTAGTCTTTTGAGTTGTAAATAGCCTATATTTGACCAATAGTCTACATCACATTTTAAACTTGTATCAAATCTCTATATGTATACTCTGACTTATTTTAGGTCTAAAATAAATATCGTTTCAACACTGTACTAATTTGCATATTATAAACAATATACTCTGTATCTCTCTATGAATCAGCAAAGACTTGTATAAAAACCATAATGCCCAAAATTAAAAGGCAGGTAGTAAAAGATGCACTCTAAACTCACTGTTGATGGGAGTGTAAACTGGTTTAAAAGAAAACTTTTGGAAAAATGTTGGCAGAATGTATTACAAGTTCCAAAAATGTTCATACATTTTTCATAAGTCCACTTCTAAGGATCTTCTTTTTATTCATTATACCCCCATTTCATTTCAAAAAAGAATCTAAAGCTACCAGAAACTATACTAAGGAAATTTTCTAAAAAGTATACAAAGATGTTCATTGGACTGTTTTTCACAATAGCAAAAAAATATGAAAAACTAAAACAGAAAAGAAATAGTTAAACAAAATGATAAAGAGCTTCAAAATATTATACAGTCCTTAAAACGGGATCTATACAGCAATTACATGAGAAATGATTTTGTTATGTTGTTGTTGTTATGTGCTGTCAAGTCGGACCCGACTCATAGCGACCCCTCTTGGATTTCCAAGGCAGTATCACTATGGAAGTAGATTGCCCCATCTTCCTTCCGA
>NW_006921617.1:8015059-8019378 GCF_000298275.1 Orycteropus afer afer
GTATTGAAAAAATAAACTTTCCATAGAAAAGATAGGAAGGAAATATATCAAAGTATTATTAAAAGTTATACTTTAAAAGTAGAAAAGGGCCAATTTTCCCTCTAATTCTCTTTCATTTTTTAAAGTTTCCAAACATTACATATATGTCTATTTTATAATGGAAAAAAAAAACATATAATAGTTATTTTGAAAAAGCATGCATAATTTTTCCCAGTTTTTTTTTTTAACCAACTGTTCATCCCTATCATTGTAATGATCACTCACCTGTATGCATATATGTTGTGGGTGGCATTAGCTATTTTCTTATTCTCATACAATTTGGAAAGAACCATTTTCACCTTAAAAAAAGCAGTAATATCAATAAACTGATGTATGTTTTTTATTGTTCTGTAAATAAATGCTGAAAAAGTATCTTGCATCATATTGACACAAATACAATTGATACTGTTTAATACTACTGAATTCAAACAAGTACTTTAAAAACCTCAAGACTCTGAAAATCCATTTCCAAAATATTCTCCTCATTTTAGGGACAGAAACTGGTATTGTCCACTGCTATAAAATTGACTGAGCATAAAGTGCCAACAAATATTTGAGCACTAACCATCTTTAAGGCATGCATGTATGAAAATTTTGTTCTCCACAGAGAGAATTTTAAATGTAAATATGAGAATTCCAAAAAATTAATTCTGCAAATTTATATATCCAATGTGCACAACGCTGGCGTGTGTCAAATCTTATAAACCCAAAACTCTCTCTGGGAATCCAGTAAGGTGTATAGAGGAGGAAACAGGGGGCAGGCCTTGAAAGATCAAGTGGTAGTTCCTTGGCTTCAGAAGAGAAGAGGGGGTGGTGCAGGAAGAAGACAGTCCATTCAAAGGAAACAGCACGTGCAAATACAGGGACTATGGTCACCAGATTTAGCAAATAAAAATACAATACAGATGTCCAACTAAATTTGACCTTCAGATAAACAACAAATAACTTTTAGTGTAAGCATATCCCATGCAATTATGGTTATCTGACATTCATATTTAACTGGGCATCCTGTACTTTATCTGGCAATCTTAATAAGAACATAAAAGAGAAAGGTTTGGGAAGTAAGCAACAGTGTAACTTAGAGTATGAAGGGGTAGATGACAGATGTGTCAAGAACGATAAGCTAAGGTCATGTCACCTATAATTCACTTAGTTTAAATTTTCCTTTATAGACAATAGAAGTCAGCAAAAATCGTGGCAGGCAGGGGTGTGATACATGGTCAGACTCTTCAGAAAGGTTAGAACGGACAAGGAGTATGGAATATATATGTTGGAGGTAGGGAAGACTGACCTGGAGACAAGGAGACCAATTGGGATCACAAGTTGTGCAATCTTGAGTACATCATTTTTTAACCTTTCAGGTCCTCAGATTCCTGATCAATAAAATGAAGTAGACAATGACCTCTAAGATTTGTTTCAGCTCTGACAAATTATGATGCTATAAGTCTAAGTAGCTATGACCAGAAACAGAAGGAGGATCCAGGATGAACAGATTCAGAATAGAAAGTTTAAGGAAGACCCTGGCAACAAGATTATGAGCAAGGGTTAAAGACAAAATAGGCTTCCTGGGAAAAGAGCCCAGAAGGCTGCCCCAAAATTGTTATCTCAACCACAAGTCAATGCAGAAAAGAACTTCCCCATCAGGAAATTAAAAGAAAGTAAAAGGGTAGCCTTTCAAAGAACTGTATTCCTAAAAGTTCAGGGCTTTAGAAGAGCTTTCAGAGCAGCTATAGACACCAAAAGGCAGAGATTAATGCTTAAAACCTGTTCCAAGAAAATGAGAGTTCTATTATTATTTTTTTTTGTCTGTTTGTTTAATTTAATTTTATAGGTACTGTTGAAATTGCCTCTTAACATCAGTAAAGTTTAAGGTGGGCTAGATTATAGCACCAAGGAAGAAGGAATTTTCTGAAAAGAGTGAGAAAAGCAGAGACCTAGGTATACAGATTTTGACTGATACTTCTCACATTTTATATCCTTGGTTGGGAATAGGTCACCTAAGATCAGGAAGTAGAAAGGAAAAGAAACTCAGGCAGGCAAGATGGGGCTCAGCCAGTCTACCCACTGCCCCTTAGCTGGGCAGCAATGGAATGGACTTAGTTTCATAGAACTCCCTCTTTGTAGGACAAATAGTCTTTTTAACAAGATAGGAAGCATCATCACTTGCTACAACAACAACAGTCGTCTTTTGTTGTTTGAAAATTCATTAGAGAGTTAAGATCTAATCAGAGTTTAGAGACAATTTTGAAAGAAGTGACAAACAGAAACAAAATAAACCTCTCTACAAATCACACTAATTTAGGGTAGAAAAAAATGGACAAATAACTTTTATCTTATGTGAAAATTAAACGTAAGATAAAAATAAAGGATATTAAAAATAAAAGGTATTTACTTGAATTACTTGGTAAAACAACATCAAAGTGAGCTGGACACAGAAACTTTACCTGTTGGAGACAAACTACTGGAGCTAAGTGGGCCTGAAAAGTACTTCTTCGGTCTGTAATGGGAATGCCATGATCAATCGGTGGTAATTCTTCTGTTTCTATAAATTTAAAGGATAAATTTATGTTGCTATAATTCTTGCATTCAAATACTAAAACACTGACAATGGTCAAGGCACAGGGGAGCAGTTAGGAAAGAAATATAAACTTTATGGAAAATCAGTCCAAATAGCCTTTAACAGCTATCACTAAAATTAAAATTGTAACTTTAAGTAAAAGTTTCCAAATGTATTGTAGACAAGACAAAAATTCTTAATAATTTTCAAATGCCCAAGGTCTCCCAGTAGAAGTGGTAAGTTGGAACTCAATCCCTGGATTGCTGAAGTAATGGAAGCTCATATACTATTTAATATTTAAGACTATAAAGGAGTTGTGAAATTAACAAGTGTAAAAACTGCTAATACACAACTTATTCTTTCTATTGTTAATGACCTCTGGGTCAGAAAACCTATGATTTTAGATTGTATAGTTTTAACATAATGTCTTCTGCTAATAAGCCTGTTCCTACTTCATATAAGGGAATTAAATATATCAATAACACATCATGCTCCAATTGGTTATTTCATAAAGAGTACCATGATTTCTTGTAAACTTACCTCTGAAGTTTAAGAACCTCTGATTAACCCTTAACTCTGATGAGAAACTGGCTTTTGTCACCTGCCTCAGTTAGTACGAAAAGTTATTAAGTAAAAGTTCCCTCCTCACTTCTATTCAACATTGTACTTGAAGTGCTAGCCAGGGCACTAAGGCAAGAAAGGGAAATCAAAGGCATCCATATTGGTAAGGAAGAAGTCAAACTATCCCTATTTGCTGATAATATGATACTATACACAAAAAACCCAAGAGACTCAGCAAAAAACAAAAACAAAAACAAAAACAAAACTACTGGACTAATTGAGAGATTTAGCTTAGTGGCAGGATACAAGATCAACATAAAAAAATCAGTTGGATTCTTCTACACCAGCAAAGAGACTGCTGAAAAGGAAATAAGAAAATCAATACCATTTAGAATAGCTACCACAAAAAAAATATTTGGGACTAAATCTCACTAGGGACATAAAAGACCTATAAAAAGAAAACTACAAAACACTACTTCAAGAAACCATAAGAGATCTACAGAAATGGAAGAACATTCCATGCTCGTGGATAGGAAGACTGAACATCATGAAAATGTCAATTCCACCCAAAGCAATCTATACATTCAATGCAATCCCAATCCAGATCCCACCAACATTCTTTAAGGATATGAAAAAACCAATCACTCATTTTATATGGAAAGGAAAGAGGTCTCAGATAAGCAAAGCACTATTGAAGAAGAAGAACAAAGTAGGAGGTCACACACTCCCAAATATCAAAACCTACTATACGTGTAGCCACAGTAGTCAAAACAGCCTGGTGTTGGTACAACGACAGACACATAGACCAGTGGAACAGAATTGAGAATGCAGAAATAGATCCATTGATCTATGGTCAGTTGATTTTCAACAAAGGGCTAAAATCCATTATATGGATATGAGATGGTCTCTTTAACAAACAGTGCTGGTGAAACTGATATCCATTTGCAAAAAAATGAAATAAGATCCATATCTCGCACCAAACACAAAAACTAACTCCTGATGGATCAAAGACTTAACTGTGAAACCTGAAACTATACAGTTCCTCAAGGAAAACTAAGGGCAAAATTGTTGTTGTTGTTCTTATGTGCCATCAAGTCGGACCTGACTCATAGCAACCCCTCCTTGGGTTTCCGAGGCAGTATCACTACAGAAGTAGGATTGC
>NW_006921617.1:8019478-8039193 GCF_000298275.1 Orycteropus afer afer
TCTGGTTAGCAGTCAAGTGCTTTAGCCATTATGCTACCAGATCTCCTAGGGCAAAATTAGGGGCCCTAATTTATGGCATAAATAAGACTGGTAAGCATAACCCAAAATGCACAAACAGCAGAAGATAAACTAAACGAATGGGACCTTCTAAAAATTAATTTTTTATGTGCTTAGAAAGACTTCTCCAAAAGAGTAAACAGAGAACCTACAGATTGGGAGAATATTAAGCAGTAACATATCTGACAAGGGACTTAGATCTCTAAAATTTATAGAAAACTCCAACAGCTCAACAACAAAAAGACAAACAATCCAATTAAAAAATGGGCAAAAGACATGAATAGACACTTCACCAAAGAGAATATTCAGGAGGCCAACAAACACATGAAAAATAAATGTTCATGATCATTAGCCATTAGAGAGACATAAATCAAAACAAAAATGAGATACTATCTGGTCCTTGCACTAATAGCAAAGTTCAACAAGGCAGAAAATAACAAATGCTGGCAAGGACGTGGAGAGACTAGGACTCTCGTACACTGTTGGTGGGACTGTCAAATGATACAACCACTGTGGAAAGCAGTATAGAGATTCCTTAAAAAGTTGGAATTAGAAATATCATTTGATCCAGCTATCCCATTACTAGGCATATATCCTAAAGAAGTGAGAGCCAGGGCAAGAACAGATATATGCACACCGATATTCATCACAGCAATTTACAATAGCAAAAAGATGAAAACAACGTAGGTGCCCATCAACAGAAGACTGGATAACCAAACTATGGTACAAACACACAACAGAATACTAGGCAACACTAAAGAACGTAGAATCTGCAAAACACTGCATAATGTGGATGAACTTAAAGGCCATTATGCTGAGTGAAATAAGTCAATCACAAAGGGACAAATAATGTATTAGCTCATTACTGTATAAAGTCAAGGAAAGGTTTGTATATGGAAGGAAACTTTCTCTGTTCGTTACCAGGGGTGGGAAGGGAGAGGAGGAAATACTGAAAAAAATTAAAATTAAAATTAAAAAAATAAATAAACCTGACAGCTAAAAAAAAAAGTTCCCTCCTATTTCTATTCACTAGTTCACTGGTTGGTTGAATCTTATCAAATCAGTTTGTCTTACAACTAATGCAGTACATTTCAACCGTGTATGAAAACATAAAAACAGTTCTGGAGAAGTTTAAACAACTTGCCCCCCCCCCCCCAAAAAGAAAAGAAAATCACTGCCCCGGTTTGTGGCAAGAAAAGGACAGAATACCAGGTTCAGGTTGGATGCTTTACCTTCTCCTTGATATTATCCTGTCCTTATACTGATTGTGATCTTTGTACTAATACAGTCAAATATAGCATTAAAGCCAATATGAACTGGATGCTAATTATAACTCTGATGTTCACCCTTTTTCTTCTAACAGTAGATTCTGTTTTCCAAAAGAAATCCTGTCTCAAATACATAAACATAGAAATGAATAAAATAGAAGCTCTGGTGACATAGTGCCTAAGGCATTTGACTACTAACCAGAAAAGGCTAGCATTTCAAACCCACCAGTCACTCCTCGAAAGGAAGGTTGGGCAATCTACTTCTGTAGTGATACTGCTTCAGAAACCCAAGGAGGGGTTGCTATGAGTCAGATACGACTTGACGGCAGTGATTTTTTTGTTTTGTTTTGTTTTATACTTAGGTTGAAGTAGGGTGGAAGCCCTGGATTTTACTAAATTTCTATAACATTCCAAAGAACAATACATAATACCACTACCCCACTCTCCTCAAAAGAACTAGTTAGTAACATCATACCTGTTTTATTTTCAGTGATCTCAGTATCCAATTCTTTAACTGGACTTTCTGATTCACATGCTACAGTGAGATCATCTTCACATTCAACGTCTTCCTCTTCAGTTTTCTTCTTTATTTCTGGGTCTATGTGGACAGGAGACATTACGATTAATCTTCCAAAGCAAGTAAGAAATTACCCTTAAAAAATGCTGGGTCACTCAGAGGAAGATCTATGTAGGAGATCCCAGATAAAGTAGGAGAACAATGTGCAGCAAAACTCAAAATCATTAAAAAAAATAAAAGGGACCAGGTTTGCTAGTCTGATAGAGCCTGGTAGAATCCCTGAGACTATAGCCCCTACCTGCCCTTCAGGTCTGGAATTGAAACCCACTCCTGCGGCTTCCAGCCAAACAAAAGACAGGCACATGAGCTGAACATTTACATTAGCTAGATACACTCCTTGGAGAGATCAATCATGGGAGAATAGAAGGGCTGTGTATGCACAGGGAGACAGCTTGGAGGCAGGAGTGCATGGGAAGGAAGGACATGGGGAAGAGGTAACTATGGGGAGGAAGTGGGGGGGAGCTGTTGCATTGTGGGAAATTGCAGTCGACAGTCATGAGACAAAGTATATGTGAGCTGCTGTATGGAAAATGAATTTGGTCTGCAAACTTTCACCCAAATCACAATAAAAATTAAAAAAAAAAAAAAAAATTGTTGGGTCTTGGCATCTAAACAAGGAGCCCTGATGGTACAATAGCTACTCACTTGGCTGCTAACCAAAACTCTGGTGGTTCAGACGCATTAGCTACTCCCACGGGAAAAAGATGTGACAGACTGCTTTTGTAAAGATTACTGCCAGTCTAGGAAACCCTAAGGGGTGCTGTGAGTCAAAACTGACTTGACAATGGGTGTGGTTTGGTTTTTGGTGTCTATGAATTTTTCAAATGAAGGAACCAGGGATCTCAGGAGAAGTGATTGATTCCTGGATTGGAGTCAGGAAAATACAACATGAACCTGGAATATCTTGTGGTTCTAGAAAATAAGGAAATGCTCAAGATGGGAGCTTATTTTAATAAGTGTACTTTTTAGTATACACACGGCAACCTGAAGAAGCTCCTAAAGGCCAAAACTGAAAATGTTTGAACAATAATACTACCGAATTTTAAGCCCTGGAATAAAATAAATATAAATGAGTCCATATTGCTATATATAAATAATCAAGCAGTAGCTTTACAGTGAAAACATCTGGCAGAAACCACCTTTACCTAAGGATCATGGAAAACACCACCAATAATAAGACATACTGATTTCATGAACCCTGTGGTATGATGCACTGTGATGGATACAGTATCAATTTTTGTGGTATTTTTCTCAAAAAATGCATAATCTCACTTCAACCGTGAGAAAACATTAGACAAACCCCAAATTGAGGGATATTCTACAAACTAACTAATTAGTACTCGCCAAAAGTGTCAAGGTCATACAACTCAAAGAAAGACTGAGGAACTGCTGACAGACTTGAGAAGACTAAGAGACATAACAACTAAATGCGGTATACTATCCTGGACAGGATCCTAGATTAACAAAACGGAAATTAGAGGAAAATAATCAGTGAAATTCAGATAAGCTCTTAGCTAATAATATTGTACCAATGCTGATTTCCTATTCTTGATAATTACACAATGATCATGTAAGATGTTAATTGGGTAGCAAGGCAAATTAAGCAACTCCTTGTACTATTTTTGCAACTTTAATATTCAAAATTTTTATTTCCGTAGTAATACTGCCTTGGAAACCCAAGGAGGAGTTGCTATGGGTAGGATCTGACTCGAAGGCAGTGCGTTGTGTTGTTATTTGTTGGGTATAATTATTTCAAAATTTAGAATTTCTATATTAGGAAAAGCAATATAAATAATAAAGAGTAAGTTTGCATTAAAGACTAATGGTAAAATCAAAGTAAAATACTTGTTCAACTAGGAGCCCAAGGGAGGAAAATTGTCATGAGCCTTCCTGATACTAGTGTTTATCGTAATTAGGTCTTCGGAATTAATTTTTCCATTTTAACATGAAGTCAGGAAAAATAGTCTTCAATAAAAAAAAAGAATTCCAAGCAAAATTTCTAAAAATTCAAAATTATAAATTGTACAATATAAATTAATAACTCTAAAATTTGAAGAATAGATAAACTGAATTATAGGTATATGTGGAAAAGGGAGCATACCATTTTTAAGATCAATAATTCTTAAAACTTCTTAGCAGTTAAGGAATCCCAAACTTTTTTTGGAGGGGTGGGGGTCCTAACATTTTATTAGTATGCATTCTATTTTGCAATTATCCTGCACTCTAGAATGACAGATTGGCAAATTTTATTTTCAGAATTTTGTAAATCAATTTTCTCTACAGATGTCCTGTAATGCTGTAAATTCAGGACTTGAATGATAAATATTAAGGAAAATACTTTTAAAAAGATTGTTACATGGATGATAACTTCATGCCAGCTAATTCTTCCATCATAATGAAGTTGTAAAAATATTTGCTCATAGAAAAGTGTTAAAATGTTCTGAAAACATATAGACTAATATTATCAACTTTATAGGCGGTCTGGTGGCACAGTGGGTAAGGCATTTGGCTGCTAACCTAAAGCTCGGCAGTTTGAACCCACCAGCCACTCCACAATAGAAAGATGAGGTAGTCTGCTTCCATAAACATTTAAGTTGCCTCTGCCCTACAGGGTTGTTATGAATCAGAAATCAACTCAATGGCAGTGGGTTTGTTTTTTTGGTTTATCAACTTTATATGTATAATGATTTTGCTAAGGGAATACTAAGTAATTGGTTCTCTATGAATAACCTTCTTAAAATTTTGTAACTACTGCTGCTTTTTAAAAAATCTCTCTTTTTCCCAATATAAACACAATTCCACCAGTAGTAACAATAAAACTCTACTTGGAAATAAAATCAGGTTAAAACAAGTTTGTTTTTTCTCTAAAAGGCAAGTGGAACAAAGACTAACAAAGTGAAGTAACAGGAAATGTTAGCAATTACCAAGCTGTCATATGCTTATAGATTAAATAAAAAAAATAATTACTAGAGAAGAAATATCAATTTTCAAATGTTCTGAAATTAGATAGCTGTAATGGCTTCACAAGCTCTGGTAGCATAGTGGCTAAGGCACTTGACTGCTAACCAGAAGGCTGGCAGTTCAAACCCACCAGCCACTCCCCGGAAGGAAGACAGGGCAATCTACTTCCGTAGCGATACTGCCTCGGAAACCCAAGGAGGGGTCGCTATGGGTCAGGTCCGACTCCATGGCAAACAACAACAACAATGGTTCCACAATTTTATGAATATACTAAAAAATCACTGACTATACACTCTTAGAGGAGCTCTGGTAGTGTAGCACCTAAGGCACTTGACTGCTAACCAGAAGGCTGGCAGTTCAAACCCACCAGCCACTCCTTGGAAGGAAGGTTGGGCGATCTACTTCCGTAGCGATACTGCCTCGGAAACCCAAGGAGGGGTCGCTATAAGTCGGGGCCGACTCGACGGCACATAACAATGACATACACTCTTAGAGGGTGAACATTATAGTATGTAAATTATATATCAATTTTCAAAATCAATTTTCTATTTTCCCATGTTCTTTTTCTACAAATATTGGACTCATTTGAAGCCAATGTCTAACTTATATAGTACAATAATTCATATGGCAAGTTACAAGCTTTATATAATCTTAACAATTGTGAATAAGAACAGGGATTTTTGATTCAAGTTCTTTAACCAAAAAACTCCTTTTCTATAAGTATACTATAAAATCAAAGAGGCTAAACCTTGCAGAAAGAAATAAACATAATTACACGACTAAACATACTTTCCAGATAAACATACTTTATGTTCATAAAGCAGAATACAGATTTCCATATAAAATTTCAATAGAATATCGACATGAAATTTTAATTACTGAAAGATTAAAAGAGCATTGATAGTATTTTTCAATCCTACCTGGTTCTGTCATCTGAGATTTCTGTATTAGAAAATCTCTTACTTTCTCCACCCACAGGTAAAGAATACTTTCACCAATATTCTGTCTAAACAAAATTCAGAAAAACAAAATTGTTATTCCAAAAGTTTCCTTCTCAAATTCAAGAAAGCACAGACATATTTACAATCTAAGAAATTATGTGCAGTCTAACCATGCCTTTTAAAAAAGAATTTATAAAAACATAATTTACCAACATTTGTGTATGAATATTTAATATAGGTTGTTTATATTAACATTTAAAATTCCAACTGACTACAAAATTAACATTGCTTACTTAAAATAAGCAGGAGAGTAGTAATCAAAGAAGGGAAAGAAAATTTCTGACTTGTACTGGATAGATTTAAATGTGATTTAGTTTCTACAGTGGATATATTTTCAGTACTGATGTCCAATTACTGCTTGTTCTTCTGAATTATCTGAACAATTTCAAGCTGTTTATTTGGTACACTTAGGATTTTGTATACTTATTTCGATAAAGAAGAATGAAATGCATTTGGGGAATTTCTTCAGAAAGCCAATTTACAAGACCTAATAGAAAATTAATGCAAAATCTCTGTATTATCTTGTTTTTGGCAAAATATTCTAAAGCCCAAATTGAGGCATTTTTGTTCCAAATAATGTTTGGCTGCCTCCAATAACTACATTCACCTCAAAGGATCACTGGGAATAAGAATGTGTCCTGGGTTTGAAGTCATGTCCTTAGTCATGTTAAATGACGGCAACTGTAATGAAATAAAGGCCCAAGTGTCAGTCTTTAGAGAATGATACTCAGTTTAGGGGAGCTCTGGAGTTTTGGTATGTGTGTTTAAAGAAATCACCACACTGCTTCATAGCAACACCATACCTAACCTCCTTCCTCTGAAAGTTCCCCTTGAAACCATTATTTCTCTTTATCATCACTCATCAGCATCCACCAAAGGAAACTCAAAAGCAGCATGTAGAAGAAAACAACACAACTTCTCTAAATAATTCCATACCATCAAATCCTCTCCATCTCACCCATAACCCTCAGCACTAAAATAATCCTTTACGTGTTCTTTCAGAACCTTTCTTTGGAGAGAAAACACAAGTCAATTGGAAAAGTTATATAAAAAAAACAAAAAACAAAAAAAACTACTGAGAATATTAGTTGAGGTTCTACTAAACAATTCCCACTCCTACTCCTTTTAGAAATAGAGAAAGAGGAAGGTAAAATGTACTGAGTATGTGCTAAGTAAGGAATGCTGGTGGCATAGTGGGTAAGACATTTGGCTGCTAAGTAGAAGGTCAGCAGTTCAAACCCATCAGCTGCTCCATGGGAAGAAGATGAGGCAGTCTACTTCTGTAAAGATTTACTGCCTTGGAAACCAAACAGGGGGAGAGACTTCCAGTAAGATGGAGGAATAGGCAGACAAATGACACAGACCCTCTTCAACAAAGAAAAGAAAAACCAATTGACAGAGATACAGAAGATAATCCTGGAACCCTGAGCTTTGAAAGGAACTATACAGAAGTGGATTAGGCACCAACTAGTGGAAAAACCTGGATGAAAGCAGTGAGTAGAGACAGTTGGAGCTGTAGACTGTCAGCTACTCTGATGAGACCAACGGCCCGAATATTTCCAAGTGGTGTTGGGACCTGAGAATTAACCTAAAGATCAGTCCTGGTCACCAAGAGCTGCAGGGACAACTGCTCTGGTGGCCTATGACTAGGAAGGGAAATAGCAAGGAGGGCGACAACCTGAGCTGTGGACTTTCTGCTGTCCAGAGGGTGCAGCCATTTTAATTGTTTACATGTGGCAGCCATTTTAGATATTTAAAGTGACTGAGGTGCAGCCATTTTGAATGTTTACAAGTGGTGGCCATTTTGTATATTTAAAGTGATCAAGGGTGCAGCCATTTTGAATGTTTACAAGTGGCAATCATTTTGTATATTTAAAGTGATAGCATTCTCATTTGGATTCCAGGGGCCTATGACAGGCTCTGTTTGCCAGGGTTGGCAAGGACATACAAGAGGCTGACAAAGGAAAGGAGACAGGTGGTGAGTGTATAAGTGCTGTCAACTAGTGAATAGAGCAGCACAACACAGTACCTTGCCTGCATAGATAACATACAAAGAAAACAAAAATTGTGGGCAAGTCACTCCAACATATAATCACCAATTAAATATAAACACAAAAACATCACAATGCCTCGGAGACAACAGAGCATCAAAGTCTACACAAAGAAGCAAGATAAAGCAGGAGAAACAAGGGACCAGGACACAGACCCAAAACACATCCCTAAGGAAGATGCAGCATTAGAACTACCTGATACGGAATTCAAAAGAATTATATTTAGGTATCTTTAAGAGATTAAGAGACAGACCAAGAAAAACACAGACAAAACCCTAGAAGAATTTTGGAAGAAAATACAAGAACGAAATGACAAAATAAATGAAAAATTAGAAATGATTCTAAATCTGCAGATAGAAATACAGAAGATTAATACTAAATCGTCAGAAATAGATAACACATTGAAAGGGCAAAGGAGTAGAATTGATGCAATGGAAGACAGAATTAATGAGATTAAAGACAAATAACCTGAATACTTCTTTGGAAAGGGATCAATCAGAAAAAAGATCAAAACAAATTGAAGAAAGCCTAAGGTTCATGTGGGAAAGCATCAAAAGGAATAACCTACGTGTCACTGGAATTCCAGAACAGGAAGAGAAAAACGAAACCACTGAGAAAATTGTCCAAGATTTGTTGGAGGAGAACTTCCATGATATGATGAAAGATAAGAATATATCCATTCAGGAAGTTCAATGAATCCCAAACAGGACAGACCCCAAAAGAAAAACACCAAGACATATCATCATCAAACTCACCAAAATCAAAGGCAAAGAAAGAATCACGAGAGCAGCACAGGAAAAACAAAAAGTTACCTACAAGGAACAACCAATAAGGCTAAGCTCGGATTTCTCGACAGAAACCATGCAGGTGAGAAGATAGTGGGATGGTATATATAAAACACTGAAAGAGAAAAATTTACAACTAAGAATTACGTACCCAGCAAAACTGCCCTTCAAATACGATGGTGAAATTAGGACATTTCCAGATAAGCAGAAATTAAGGGAATTTGTTAAAACCAGACCAACCTTACAAGAGATGCTAAAGGGAGCCCTTCGGACAGAGAAGCAACAACAGTCAACAACAACTGACCATTAACACACATGATGATACAATCCAGAAACCAACCTAGCTATGGAAGTATCCAAAGTAAATAAGCCTACAAGATTATCAACAGGGAACCAGAGACACCAACTGACAAATGAGGACAACTACAAACTAAAAAGAGGGAAAAAAATCTGTGTCATTACAGAACTTCTAGATGGTAGGGAAGTCAAGACAACTACAAGACAGAACGGACTGTTCTAAACTTGGGAAGAAAACTATAAATGACAGGATAACCTCAAAGAAAAATGATAAACCTTCACAACAAAATAAAAAAGAGGACCAGCATAAATATTCAGCAAATACTAAAACAATAGCAATGAGGGAAGTGATAATATGATTCATAAACAAAATGAGCTCAGCATAGAAAATTACATGGAACAAAGAAATCAACACAATGAAACCAAACAGGGGTTGCTATGAGTTGGAATTGACTGAATGGAGTGGGCTTAGTTTGGGTTATACACTAAATATACTGAGTACATTATATATCTCAACACATTTAATCCTTATAATAGTCCATAAAGTACAAATGAAAAAAATACACTTAGTGAGATCAATTACCATGTCCAAGACAGTCTTACAAGCAGTAAGATGCCCAAAGCCAGACACGACCCCAGGTCCAAAGCCCAAGATGCCCACTGCATTTTGCTTTACTAGCAAGCAGCTAGGGTCTTACACAAGCTACTAAACTCCTGCAGTTTCTTCATCTATAGTTGTCTCTCAAGGGCTACAAATGCTGGCTGTAAAGAAATAATTTAAAAAACAAACATTTCTTAAAGTTTGAAAAAAATGAAGACTTTACAAAAGTAGTTTCTTTTCAAGTGAGTCTACCCTAATTCATTCAACAAATGTTAAACTATGGCTTCTCCTACATATCAAACACTACATGAAGCCCTGGGAAGACAGTAATAAATGAGATACCGTGTACCTTAGCTCAGTGTTTATAATTACTGTCCTAACAAATTTATGGTTTTGTATATAATTCTCCATATCTCCTAATTGCAATCTATTGAATTTTACACATCATCATAAGTAGTAAGACTGTCGCTAGGTGCCATCAAGGGAGTTCCGACTCATAGCAACCATAGGTACAACAGAACAAAATACTGCCTGGTCCTGTGCAACCACTGCTATTTTTGAGCCCACTATTGTAGCCACTGTATCAATCCATCTCATTGAGGGTTGTGGTAGTTCAGTTTGTGTGTCAACTTGGCTGGGCCTGGTTGAGTGGCTGGGCAGTTGGATGAGACTCTCCATGATGAGACTGGTAATCAACTCCATGGTAGAATCCACTGTGAGGAGCTGAGTTGCTGCCTTAGGGACGTAGTCTACTTCCTGTATATAAGGAGAAGCCTTGGGGAATGGTCTCTAGTTTATGGCACACTTGAACCCTGCACATAGCTATGTCATTTTTCAGTAGCCTGCCATGCTCTGCCGATCTTGGGACTTTCAATGGACTTGAATTAATGGCCTGCCGTGTGCTTTGGGACTGTGTCATTTTATTTGCTGACCTTGGGCTTGTTAGCCTCAGTAGTCAGTAGCTGCCTGAGTGAAGAGATGCCTCTAGTTTCAGTGGGCTGGGAGCAAGAGGTAGAGCTAAAGCCTAAGGTCAAGGGCTTTCACTCAGCCCCAAGAGCCTGGCACTTTGAACTCGGACTTCTAGCCTCCCGAACTTTAAGAGAATAAACTCCTGTTTGTACAAGCCATCCCATTTGTGGTATATTTCTGTCAGAGTGGCATTAGGTAACCAAAGCAAGGGTCTTCCTCATTTTCACTGACTCTGTACTTCACCAAGCATGAAGTCCTTCTCCAGGGATTGATCTCTCTTGATAACATGTCCAAAGTATGTGAGACAAATATCTAGATATTTACTAGAAAACTAGTATATTCAAGATACTGTAGAAAATGCTGCCATAGTGGATAAGGCATTTGGCTGCTAACCAGAAGGTCGGCAGTTCAAACCCACCAGCTGTTCCATGGAAGGAAGATGGGGCAATCTACTTCTATAAAGATTTACAGCCTCAGAAACCTGATGGGGGTTGCAGAATTGACTTGATGCCAGTAAGTTTTTGAGTGAACAGAAAATGCTTTGTGTATTACCTCACTTAATCCTCACAATTCTTTGAAACAAGAAAAATCATCCTTCTGTGAATATTTATGCACATTCAGACATTTTTCTAGAAATAACACCTTGGAGGAATTTTCACAAGCGATGCTTCCACAAGGATAGAAATTAAACCTTGACTCCTTATCTCCTCTCCCCTGGCTCTGGCTGCCTAAGAGGAACATATTAACAGCAGCACTTCTGCTTAGCATCACTTAGTGAACGCTGCCTTCTTCTCTAGTATTTAACACGACTGTTACTGAAGTCTTGGTAAGGAAGTCTTGGTGAGTAAGAAAGGTTTCCTGAGTGAAATGACAATCATTCTTTTCCCTAGACTCCAAAATGCTACCACTGAAGGTGTTCTTTTGTTTGTCTCAATTTACCATTGTTGTTACTGCTGTATTTGTTTTCTCGTGACAATAGTTTCCTATCTTTTAACTATCCACTGAATTTGCTGTGATTGTTGAGAAATGTGGTTTTTAAACTTTTGCCATAATTGTAATAAAATCTTACAGATTCAACAACAAACTAAACAGACAGAACTAGGCTGAACGTGGAGTCCTGGCTATTGAGCCTCTCCTTCCCTCCCCCAAATGGTCCTGGAGGAAGTCTGCTGAATCTTAAGGACTCTGCTATAAAGTTTGTGAACTACTTATTATAATTGAGATGCTATGCTTTCATTTACAAAACCAAATTATCAGAAGGAAGGTTGGGGAATCCTACTTCCGTAGTGATACTACCTCGGAAACCCAAGGAGGGGTCGCTATGAGTCGGGTTTGACTCGACGGCACATAACAACAACAACAACAAGCTAAATCTAAAAAGTCTGGAACAAAATGTTTCAATTTGAGTAAAAGACTAACTTGAATTTAAAAAACTAATATTTTAGTTGACCTTTTTTTGTGGATAACTCTACTTAAATAACTACCATCCAGCCTAGCATAATCAAAACAAAGTTAGGTAATTTGTGACTCTAATTTTACTTGTGGCTCTAATGTTTGTATCTTTAATTTTCCAAAATTTATAATTTATTGAATTAAAAGTAAAACTACTTACAAAATGTACTACTAATCTGTGTAACCTCAGATAAATCATTTGACCTAAGTTTCAGTCATTTCATGTTCAAAATGACAAAATTACATAATTCTTTCAATAAAAACAACAATGATAGCTGCTAGTATGTGTGAAAGTACACTATCTGGATTTTGTCATTTGACCCTTATAGGATATCCCTATTTCACAGATGAGAAAATAGACTCAAAGAGGTCACACCATTTCAAAGACTGGCTTCCAGAAGCTTGTCTCTCCAATGTTAAATTCTGAGATACCATGACACATCAAAATGAAAAGAACTGTAGAATATTAGAGTAACCATTTTGTTGGATTTTAAACTAAGTATTTAATGGACCATCACACATTCAAATACTACAAAAAAATTTAATTCCATTCATTTTCTCTTAAACTAAAATTAGCATAATGTTCTAAGTATATTAAATGTTATTAACCTTCTGTTTTATTAAAATATTTTCACAGATTTAAAATATCTATATATAATTTAAGCAAAAACAAGATCTGATAACCAAATAAATCTATACTTAATTACCAAATGAATCATCACCAAATCCTACATTATATTCTTAACCATCTCTTTAACTGACCATTCCTTCTCCACCCAATGCTCTCATTGCCTCAATAATAGCCTCCACCATCTCCCTCCTGGGTTACTGAATACTGTGTCCCTTCAAACTCTTAATAGACTATCTATCCAACCTTCTTCAACCCCATCTCTTCCCACTTCATTCTCCATATTGCCACACAAATCTGCCTAAAATGCCCAGAGCCTACAAGACAATGCCAAACTCCTTACTTTACTTTACAAACTCCTTTGTCTTATACTTACCTCAATTTATATAACTGACATCTTAAACTACTCGCTGAACTCTGAAGGTGTCAGGTTGCTTCACATTTACACAATTTTATTCATTAGGTTCCCTCTGCCTGAAAATCCCTCTTCTTTTATAACATGGCAAACACTGTTCAAAGGTCACTTTCGCTATGGAACCCTTCTTTAGGTCCTCATCACAAGTCTAGGAAGTTTGTTGCTAAAACCTCCAAAAAGTGATACAGCAGTGAGTCCAAACCTCCTTTAGTAATTATAGCTCTATATTGTATAGACGTATTGGTATACATCTACCTTAATTTTTAAATATCAAACTCCTAACAGAGTGCCAGCATATTATAGATGCTGAAAATAAATGTTTACCAAAAAAAAAAGTTAGTATTTTTCTACTTCATACCTCCCCCCTTCATAAGATAACTAATCATAGTTCATCTTCTTATCTAAGCAAAAATAAAATTTAGCATTCAAAATGATGCTAAATAAACATAAAAACCAGAATAATGTTAAAACATTTGGAGTCATATAAAACTATAAACATTAAGAACTATATTCATACATTTTTACATCATGTTTAATTTTCAAAGACAAGTAGTACTTTTCACTTGCTGCCCCCTGCTGGAATTCTATGGAAAAAATATGATTCAAGGTTGTCGCACTTAACTTTTAAAACAGAATGTACACTTCAGTTTAAACCACTTGTGAAAACAATACCATTCGTACCAAGGCTTTCCAAGTACTTTTAATAAATAACACAGTATGACACATATTCCATCTTTAGAACAAACTTCTTGATAAGCTCTGGCCTGGATCGCAGAGGAACAAAGAGGTGATTGCTTACTCTCACTGTGCCAACCGAAGTGGCCACCTACAACATGTGAGACAATCCTTGCCAGTCCCCAGAGTAAAGCAGGTATTCCAGAACATTATTTGTTTTATAAATTAATAAATATCACTAAAACTAACCAAAAGCAAAGTCTTATCTTCTCTTGACTATTGCATTAGCCTCCTAATTGATACCCTTGTTCTCTTCCAGTTTTTCACACAGAAATAGAATGATCTTTTTAAAATTAATTCTTATAATGTTGCCTGTTATATACTGAATTACAGCCTACAAAAAGAAACGTGGAAGTCCTAACCCCTGTACCTGTAAATATGATGCTATTTAGAAATAGAAGTTTTATTATGTTAATGAGGTTATTCCAGAGTAAAGTGGCTCCTGAACCTAACCACTTTTGAATGGTGTCTCATTGAGTGGTGTCTTATAAAGAAGACAGAATAAACATAGAGACACACACCGGGGGGAAGACAGACATAATGTGAGGGCCCATTTACTAGTAAAGCAGACATGAGAGCCTAGGAGAGAGACCCACAAAAGAAATGGACACATTTGAGACCCTGTTTTGGACTCTTAGCCTCCACAACAGTGAGAAAATAAGACTTTGTTCTTTAAGACCACTCACTTGTGGTGTCTTTTATTACATAAGCACTAGGTAACTAAGATAGTTCCTACTACTTAATTGAAACCCCTCTGTTTCCCACTACTCTTAAAATAAAGATGAATATCCTTAACATGGCCTACACACTCTGCCTGACTTCCTCTGCCATCTTCAGGTCATTTTCTCACTATGTTTCCTCCCTCCCCCTCTTCCCACTTCATACCAACATTACTTTGTTTCCTGAAATGTGCCAAATTCCCTTGACACAGAGTCTTTGCCCATGCTATGCCCTCACTGGAATTATCTTCACCTAATTAACTGAGTTCTTAAGTCAAACAAGCTGTCCTAGACGAGGTCATACTCTGTTTCAAACTTCTTAGCACTGCATATCCTTCTTATACCACAGTTGCAATTTTACATTTATTTTTATGATATTATAGTATCTCTCCCATGTATACAATAAATTCTAGACACCATGAAACACCACATATATCCAGGCTGTACTACAGAGCCTGCTATACAGTGAATAATTGTTGAATGAATGAAAAATACAGTCTATCAATAGATTCTTAGTTCTGTAGCCTCTGTAGCCCAAAATAAGAGAAATGATCATTAAAAATATATCTTAGTTTGGTAAATAATTAAGCTTAGGATTCGGCTGTTATGAATTTCATTCTCCTTAGCCTATGAAAATATCAACAAGAGCTTGAAATATCAAGCTCTTCTTGAAATATCAAGAAAATATCAACAAGAGCTGTATCTCTGAACTTACTTTTATAGTTAAAGTGCTTTTCATAGCTATGTCAAATGTAATTTAAAATTAAACATAAAACCAACCTTCAAGGTTTCTTCAAGCTCTCTTCAAGTACATCTTGTTTTAATGGAAAGGTAGCTTACAGTTTTAAAAAGCCACTAACACAGTCACAGTTTCAACAAATGCCCACAACAGAACTACCAGCAGAACGTTTTGTTAATCACCTGTCACTTACATATATATTTCCTCAAGGCTATTGGATAAATCCATACGTTCTTGCCCTCTAAGCCAAGGAGCACTAAGATGAAATAAAACACAATAAAGAACATTATTCAAGCATTGTGTTTTTATCTCATACAGTAAGTATTGATTAAACCACAAATTGGCTTTATTTAACTTTTAAAAATAATGTATTTTCATTAAAATGTTTTTGTATAAATCCATACAGTTCTAAAATGTTTTCATTAGCATTAACTCATTTGGTCCTCACAATATACCATGACAATGCCAAAACCCATATTATTCAGTTTTAATGATTTAAGAAATGGGTATAGGTTCCTAGGAGTCACTGACTTGCCCAAGTTTATATATATGACAGAGCAGGTCCTAGAATCTAGATTTCCAGATTCAGTGTTTGCCACAACATAAGAGATCCCAATTTCTTCTAACTAGTGTCTCAAAAACAACTCTAACAAATAAACTGGTTGCCATATGATTTGAGGAAAAAAAAAAGATTTTTTTTAAAAAAGGACATTCATGTTTATATATAAAGTGATATATATATATGTTTATATATAAAGTGATATATAGTTATATCACTTTCACTAAATAAAAATATAAGTTACAGAACTATTATTAATATTAAATTTTAATCCCTAAGGCATTTGACTGCTAAACCAGAAGGCTGGCGGTTCAAACCCACCAGCCACTCCTCAGAAGGAAGACTGGGCAATGTACTTCCATAGGGATACCACCTCGGAAACCCAAGGAGGGGTCACTATGAGTCAGATCCGATTCAAGCGCAATGAATTTTTTTTTTTTTTTCGGTTTAGTCATTAAAAATGTTAGCAATTGAGATTTTTATACAATTCTGTTCCTCACAAGTTTGCAGATCTTATTAGGCCAAGTGGGCAAGCTAGATCAACAGGTCAGGACTTAAAGATTAAGCCTGGGATGCTAAGATGGTCACTCAACCACAATGGGGGTGGAGGGGCGGGGAGAAGGACAAGAAGCATCCTTTCTGGAAAATAGGCTGTCTTATGTAGAAGTACAGCAAGGAACTGTGGCTAGGTCATCAGAACTAGATTAGAAGAAACTCCAAGGGTCAGGTTTTCTGGATGACTGGATTGTCTACAAGAAGCCCTAGTGACGTAACATAATCTAAAGGTTGGTGGTTCGAACTCACCCAGCCACTCTACGAGAGAAAGACCTAGCAATCTGTTCCCACAGAGATTACAGGCTAGAAAACCTTACAGGGCAGTTCTACTCTGTGACATGGGGTCACTGTGAAGTGAAAAATCAGCTTGATGGCAACTAATAACAACAGATTATCTAAAGTGGAAGATTTCCTTCTCCACCTCTAAAGATAATTCTGTAGTTGCTTTATTCCTATGAACCCTATGATTCTCTGTTACACTTAGTGGCATATTTCAGTGTACTTTTACATAATTTAGTTCTTTATTTAAATGCTCTATACCAAGTCCAAAAGGTGTTTTTAACTTCTGTGTGCATTTCAAGAAAGGTCTTTTATATAAACACAATGTATAGTATAGAGAAACAATCTTTGAAAAGTATAATCTTTTTATAAAAATATAGAGACATTGCTTACTTCAGTTGATAAATGGGTGGAGCTGTACTTGGGTATTCATTCGGTAGCAGCACCTATGAAGCAGTTTAAAAACAAATCTGTGTACACTTTATCAAGGATCAAAAACTGTATTTGTAAAGCCAATCATTGGACAAATTTCTAACTTGCCAAACTAAAAAACAAAACCATTGTTTTATAAAATCTCAGCAGAGAACTCCCTCCTAGTATTTCTGCTTCCATGTTGAACAGACGTTAGTGATGTGGCATTTTTTTTTTTTTTTTAAGGAGAAGGAGCTAATCATTTGCACAGAAATTCTAAAATCAATGCAATATGAAAATAAGTGTGGAAGGACAGAGGCAAAAGGAAAAGGAAAACTGAAATAGGGGAAGTATACCTCAAATGGATAGAATGGCATTAAAACATTTTTTCAGGCATTTTCCCACAGATTTACAATAAACAAAATCCTATAAAATTAAGACTATAAAATCTTATTAAATATATGATGGAATAGCTAATACACAATACAAAACCATATACATTTCTTTTCAAATAATGTTATATAAAAACAAATACTGACAAAAAATTCAATGCAGCAGCCTTCACGTTGAAAGTGCAGGCAGTCATCTTTATTTTATCCTATCAGACTCTGGATTAGTAACGAAATGAGAATCTATTCTATGAATCATCAAAATTACGTCTTCTTCCTCTTACAGTTAGCCATCTTTGCAGGTTTTGACACTCACCTATTAGATGGACAGGATAAATGAAAGAAAGTGAAACTGAAGCCTGTCAATGGTACATTAATAACATTCCAAATAATTAAAAGAATTGGGATTAAAAAAAATGAAACTATATATTAAAGCATGACTTGAGAGTGATGTGAGATTTAACTGCTTATATGTTTAACTGATTACTGACAAAAGCCAAAAACAACAGAAGACAATTTAGAACATATCACCCAAAAATTATAATTTAAAGAATAGTGGTGAATCACATAGAGTCAATGTTGTAACTGGAAAATGGCTGTAGAGAACGGGAAAAAATACCTGCAAGCAAAGTGTCCATTTGGGATTTTTTGTAGTGTCATTAACTCTAATACAAAATATTTTGGCACAGTCATCAACGACACACCATTCATCGCCATATATAGCTGCCATTGCTTCAATTTCCTCATTCTGAAAGAAGTTGACCAGGGGAGGAAAAAAAGTCAACAAATTTACATACCCTAAAAACCTGGTTTTTAACTCCAGTATAAGGTATTTGCATTTAAAATCACTATGCTATTTAAAAGAACACTTGTATAAAGGAGCCTTCGATGAGCCTTCGCAAATAAAAGGTTCTTTTTATTATTTTGCCATCATTATTCATTTTATTCAAAAGGTTTTTAGTAGCACGTCACCATGTCCTGCTGTCTGGGTGGTTGCCAGACAGTATCGTAATGTCTGGAAACCATCCGGGCTACATCATTGTGCTTTCGGCCACCACCGAGCCAAAATACATACGCACTTCTATACCCTGCATTGAGATTCACAATTTAGAGGATACATATATTTCCTCTGCCCACCTTTTATCTTGTTAACAGGCTATCCCCGCCCCCCTCCCCATTCAGGTTTTGCCATCTACCTAGATTCCTGCTGGTTGTCTCACTCGGTTTCGTTGGATTTGAGCACCGGGGCTAGGTGGTGTTTGCTTTATTTTTGGCAAACACACCCTCGAAACTTTTCAAAAATTATTTTAGTTTGGGGTTTAAAAGAAAAATAACAAGACCTCATGATGAGAAATGAGACGTCAAATATCAATGAAATTTTCCGTCATCTCATTTTGTCCACAAAGCCTTATTGAAAGCCCACGTAAGCCATGTACTGGGGAAAGCTCAGTAATAAGATGACTAAGATTTGGTGGGGCTTCAAGGAGCTCAAGGGTCTGCGTTACTGCCCACTTTGCAAAGGCAGAAATGGGGGATCACAAATGGCTGGTCCAAAATGACCCAGTGGCGACAGGATGGCGGCCAGAACCCGGGCTTCGGCCTCTGATGGTTGACGTATTGATGGTTGGCCATGACATGATCTGAGGTGAGCCCACTACTGCTGAGGAACCGCCAAACCAAGAGTGCTTGGCCGAAAATAAGCACCAGGAAAATGGAAGGTGGCAGGCAAAATGGCACGGCCAGGCGGTGCAGGTGGGACTGGGGGTGACCCTGGGCAAAGGGCCTCTCAGCGGAGGAGGCCCGGGGCGGCGAAGTGAGACCGAGCCAAATCTGGATGATCCGCGCCCGCCGGGGCCTCACCTGCCTCTGGTCGGTCCCTGGGTCTCCCTCAGCCATCTGGCCCCGGGAGCTGCTGGGCGGCCACCGCCTGCCCAGGTCCAGAGTGCAGGGGCGGGGCACTGCGGCAGCAACAGAGCACAGGCTGCGACTGGCCTGACCCGGAACTGCAACTCGGCAGCGCTGCCGCCCACATCTGTTTCCGGGTTGCGAGGCATCTGGGTGGGGGATTCATGCGGTAGCCTCACGTCCACACTCCCCTCACCCGGGCGAAACCAACGTGCATAAGAAGTCCGTCTTCGTCCTGTGTCCTGGAAATTCACTGGGGCTGGGGGCTTCTGCTTGCCAACCATGGCCTTGGTATCATCGTAACCCCCTAGAGACGATGGAGAATCGAGTTTACCGCCACGTCCCAGGGAGGGACTCAACCG
>NW_006921617.1:8039313-8052263 GCF_000298275.1 Orycteropus afer afer
AAAAAAAAAAAAAAAAAAGATGGCAGAAGAGAGTAGGCAACAATTTTAAAAGCTTGAGGAAAAATCATATTCACCCACTGTTGTATTGCGATAGCTTTCTTCAGTGTTCTAAAACATTAGGAACAACTTTTATATGAGACACTAGTTATGCCAGTCAACATGAGTATCTTGGTTACATTATTCAAAAAATTTGAATCCCAGTTTGTGCCATTTCTCCCCCAGCCCCTACTCATTCCAGTATATTGGCTACAAATTATATCAGTCACCTTATTCAAGACAAACGACTAGAGTACGCTGAGAAATAAATCCGCTCTAGGTATTTCATCCCCTCTAGCCTCATTTGCTTCAGAAACACATACACAAAAACTGAAAATACTAAGTTGCCTCTTTCTTCTCTTAGACCAGGTTGTTGTTGTTATGTGCCGTCAAGTCGGACCTGACTCATAGCGACCCCTCCTTGGGTTTCCGAGGCAGTATCACTATGGAAGTAGATTGCCCCATCTTCCTTACGAGGAGTGGGTGTGGTTTGAACCACCAGCCTTCTGGTTAGCAGTCAAGTGCCTTAGGCAATATGCTACCAGAGTTCCCTTATAACAGGTAACAGTGGTGAATTCTGTTCCAACTCATGAGAACCTCAAGTGTGTCAGACAGAACCACATGCCTTGAATTTTCAATGGCTGATTTTTTGGAAATAGATTTCCAGGCCTTTCTTCTGAGGTACCTGGGGGTGGGCAGAAATGTCCAACCTTTGGGTTAGCAGCTCAGCATGTTAACTGTTTACACCACCGAAGGACTTCTCCTAAGTCATGGGCATTTCTCAAGCTCCCCTTAAAACTCTTCTCTGAGACTGGGGCCCGGCATAAGTACCTGTTAATTCCTCTTGTGTTGCTTTTCATGGTATAAAGCTTGTGGATTTATTTATTCAACAGACGTTTACCCATCTCTTGTCTTGGTAAAATTGGAGATGCAAAAGTCAAGTGTCTTGCTATTCTTTTAACATGCTAAGACATGGAAGAACAAAAGTAAGTCAACAGTAAAACTGCCTAGGGATAAGCATTATTGGTTGGTAGCACAAAGATGGCAATCCAAAATATGAGGAGCTTCTTGGAAGGAATCTCGGAAGGAAGACTGGGCAATCTACTTCCATAGAGAGATACTGCCTGGGAGACCCAAGGAGTGGTCGCTATGAGTCAAATCCAACTCAACAGCAGTGAGTTCGGAACTTGGCTCTTGGAAGGAATGTTTGCATGGAGTTATAAAAGGACAGGTAGAGGTTAGCTAATTGAAGAGTGGGAGGGAAGATGCTCCAGAGAGGAAAACACTGGCAGAAAAAAAATGTAGTCCACTTAAGGAACTTTATGTAGTTCATTGCTTCTGACATCACAGCTGTCAGCTTCCTCTTGTCATACTGCTTGTACATCCTTTTGTAGTCACCTCCATAATCTGCACACGTGCGTTTTTTTTGGTACCAAGAGAGGGCTTGGAAGGCTTTAGCTCTCTTATGAGTCACATTCTCTCTCACCCCAATTATTTGTGAGTTAATTGTAATTATTGGGTTTGGCAATGTATATTTTATCTTGAACAAAAACTGTTTCTGGACCCTCCTTCCAACCAAACTGGGCTCCAAAGTCTATGGTACAGTCAATCCATTATGGCATTTCTCTTCTAGGTGGAAATGGCCTGGGATTCCTGAGGTGTTTGGCCATGTGTAATTCCTCCAGGTTGCCTGAAGACTTCTGCCATTATCATGCTAATACTATGTAGCTGTCCGTCTGTCTTAAACAGCTTTCCTTCCTTTACTGTAACTGACCTCTTTCTTCACTGATCTCTTAACATGTCTTAAAGCTTCTATTGACTAAAATAGTGGTTTTCACACTTAAAAATAAAAAGATTCAAATTCTTTCTTCAGTGAAAAGTTATATAAAACAGATTAGGTTGTTCTGTCTGGAATACCGGTAATGGACCTGAAATCTCACCTACTCAACAGCTATTCCTCCCTCCCAGTGGCCCCTTAAGGATTTTAAACCCAAATTTAAAGGTACCATATTTAAGCATCACATAAAACATTGCACAACACAACTATCTAAACAAAGCACAGCATATCCAGTTTATTACACATAGTAGCTCATTTCTTACCACATATTGTAACCCAGCCCATCTTACCTTCTGCAGATTACTCTCTTGATTTTTCTGTTCAGTCCTATTTCCCCATGTTGTTGTTATTGTTGTTATGTGCCGTTGAGTTGGATCTGACTCATAGCGACCGCTCCTTGGGTTTCCGAGGCAGTATCACTACGGAAGTAGATTGCCCCATCTTCCTTCCGAGGAAGTGGCTGGTGGATTTGAACTGCCAACCTTCTGGTTAGCAGTCAAGTGCCTTAGCCACTATGCTACCAGAACTACCATTTTCCCATAGCAGGAGCCTTTAAGTCTTTGTTTGATCACAGATTCTGAAAGGAATCCTCCCTGTTTCTTTGACTTGTTCAAGCATGTGGCCAATCCATGAAACTCAGGATCCAAAACTCAGCTATGCAAAGAGATTTTGGAAGGAAAAGAAAAGAAGTAATTATTGAAATAACAACTATAGCAGCCAACTCACATTTTGCAGAATTCTTTGGAAGAAATCATGATTCTATAGACAGTTCAATGGAAAAAGACTTAATATGAACTTTGAGTAGTTCATATTAAACAATTAACAACAGAGAGGCTCAGAATAGTCTGCAAGTAGTAACATACTCCTGGATATAAGAGGAATTGCTTAGCTGAGTCTACTTTTAGATCCATTTAGCCAAATGGTTACTGAATGTTTCCCTGAAACTCAGTATGTTCAAAACAGAACTCATTATCTTTCTCACTAAACCTATTCTTCGTGTCTACTCCAGTTGAGTGATTGGCAACCCCAGCATCCCTGCATCAACAATTGCCCAAGCTTGAAACCTGTAGACATACCATATACTCCCTGTCATTGCCTCTATACCCAAACACCAAGTTCTGATGGTTCTGATTCCTTTATATCACTTACATTCATCAAATCCTCCTTCCTGGTCTTTCTGGTTCAATCTGGACCCTCTTCAAGTCATCCTCTACACCTTTGCCAAAGTGATCTTTCAAATGTACAAATCTGATAATATTTTTCTCTTTCTTGAAATCCTTTATGTGCTCCCCATAGCTTTCAGGATGTTTAAATACATTAAAAGCACAAAGTGTATTCCTGGCCACCTCTAATTTCATCTCCAGCTGTGTCAGCTGGACCAGCCTCATCTATTTGACTTAAGCTTTCTTTGAAGAAAAGATTCTATGGTTTTAGAAAAAGCCATGGAAACCATTATCTTCTACATATGATGCACTCACAGGTTTTAACAACACAGGTTGTTCACTAATTCATCCTGTCAGAGCCAGAGCATGCAAGAACATTAGCACATGGAAAGTAGCTACCAAACAGTAAACAAATCAACATTCCCTTGTAAATAATAGTTTCATGATGGAAAATCAATATTTACTCTTACATCATTGTTGTCTGTAGGTTTGCTGCAGGTCCAGCTTTCACGCAGTGGCCTCTGGACAGCCCTGGGCTGGTGTCATGACAGCTCTTGAAGCAAAACTGCTCTGAGGGCAACCTGTACATGGGGTGCACCCAGGCTTGGGGGCAAGCCTCCCCTGAACTCTATATAGGTACCCCTTGTGCTCTGGACAGGCTCCTTTGTGCTTTGGCCAGGATTTCTGTGGCTGCTGGGCCCATTCTTGATCTCTGCTCCTCTACTGTCGCAGCTTTAAGCGTATTTTAGTTCTCAACTTACTTCTCTCAGACCATTCTGCTGCCACTTCTGTGTTCAGCTGACACCGGTTTCTGCTTTCTCCTGTTCTCTACCTCTCTTTCTCCTAGCTCTGCTTTTTACCGGTTCTAGGGTTTCTGCTGTTATTCATAGGGTCTCTCCTGAAGAATTTTCCAATCCCCAATCCCCTGGGCTGATATCACCATCCTGGGACAAGGATTGGAGGGGGTAGGGAGGTAGTCTTTAGCAGAAAGCTCCCGTGTACCAAGAAACATGCTTTCCCCTCAGAGCAGAATGTTAGCACTCTCCAATCCAGGAAGCTTCAATGAGCCTCCTTCTTCCTAGGCTTTTATTGGCCTCACCACACCTCCTGAGGCTTAGTATGGAGCCTCCAGGTGATTCCTCTTAGGTCAGCCTCCACTCGGAACTAAAACCAAAAGGCCAAAGGGAACCCAATAGACACCGTAAAGAATTAAGCCAAGATATACAGAGAGATCAGTGACTAGAGTGAAGAAAGGGAGCTTGTTAGTGACCCCACGTGTGCAGAGTTGTACTGTGCTCCATAAGGTTTTCAAGGCTGTGACCTTTCAGGTTCTGACGCATCTCTGGGTGGGTTCAGAACCACCAGCTTTTTGACTAGTAATCAAGCACTTAACTGTTTATGGCACCCAGGACTCCTAAGCAAAGAAGTTCTTTTCAATGATAGATGGACAGCTCCATGGTATTAGAATAACTTGAAGTCTTCAGGTCACCCAGTGGAGATGCATGTGGCCAAATCCCTCAGGACTACCACCTGGAAGGGAGATAGGATGATTGGATGCAGTATAATTTCTAAGTAGCATGGACTTTGGAGCTCAATGTGGTTGGAAGGAGGACCTTGAAACTGTTTTGCTTAAGATTAAGAAACAAGACCAGAAGAACTAGATGGTGCCCGGCTACCACTGTCATCCACTTGGAAGGGGATCTATGTAGGAGATCCTTGATAGAGAGGGAGAACAATATATAACAAAACTCAAAATCATTTGGAGAAAAAAAAAGGAGGGGGGGACCAGGTTTGCTGGTCTGATAGAGCCTGGTGGAACCGCTGAAACTATGGCCCCTAGCTGCCCTTCAGGTCTGGAGTTGAACTCACACCTGTGGTTTCCAGCCAAACATAAGAGAGGCATATGAGTTGAACATTTACCTAAGGTAGATACACTCCTTGGAGAGAACAATAATGGGAGAAAGAAAGGCTGTTTATGCATAGGGAGACAGCGGGGGCAGGAGTGCATGGAGGGGTGGACACTGGAAAGAGGTAACTATGGGGAGGAAGTGGGAGGGGAGCTGTTGCATTGGGGTAAATTGTGGTCAATGTCATGAGACAAAGTGTATGTAAACTGCTGTATGGAAAGTGAATTTGCTCTGTAAATCTTCACCCAAATCACAATAATAAATAAATAAATAAAGATTAAGAAACAAACTGTCCAAGTCAAATAATTGAGAAGGGAAGGAGACATGATTGAGATCACAGAACCAAAACACACCAAACCTCTTGGTACCAAAAATGAAAGGACATGTGCAAATGTGTAGCAATGATCATGAAAATTGTGCAAGCAATGTGACAAGGAGGCTGATAGCTGTGATGTTAGAAGCATAGTGGAATGAGTTATTTGAATGGAAAAACCTAACTTCATCATTAAAATTAGTAAAAAATGGTGATAGGATTAGCTTCTTCGCTAACCCCAAAATCAGTGTTCAAAGGAGATGATGTATGTGAAATCAAAAAATGTATAAAGCATACAAGTATCAAAAATAAGCAACTCAAAATATCATTAACAGATTGTATTCAGTTCTAGTAGACAATTAGCACGCGTAGCACATCATTTACAAAGTAAATGAGTGTTCTAATTTAATTAGGATTCTTAGAGTGCTTATATAAAAAATTATCAAGAACTTTGAGCAAAATTTCTGCTCAAAGTGTTTTACAATAAAAAAGTGTTTAAATATTATTAAAGTTCAAATAAAAACTTTGGTAAACAATACAAGACAATGACAAGATCAGTGAGTCATGGTTACAAGATCCCTGACATTTTTTTTTTTTTTTTATCTTTTTATTGTCAAAAGACTTCTCCAAAAGAGTCAAAAGAGAACCTACAGATTGGGAAAAAATATTTGGCAATGACATATCTGACAAGGGATTTATCTCTAAAATTTATAAAAAACTCCAACACCTAAATAACAAAAAGACAAATAATCCAGTTAAAAAATGGACAGAAGACATGAATAGACACTTCACCAAAGAGGAAATTCAGGTGGCCAACAAACATGTGAAGAAATGCTCATGATCATTAGCCATTAGAGAGATGCAAATCAAAACAGTGAGATACCATCTTGCCCCAGCACTAGTATCAAAGTTCAGCAAGACAGAAAATAACAAATGCTGGCGAGGATGTGGAGAGATTGGGACTCTCATACACTGCTGGTGGGACTGTAAAATGGTACAACCATTGTGGAAAGCAGTATGGCAATTCCTTCCAAAGTTGGAATTAGAAATTCCATTTGACCCAGCCATTCTACTACTGGGTATATATCCTAAAGAAGTGAGAGCCATGACAAGAACAGACATATGCACACCCATGTTCATCACAGCACTATTTACAAAAGCAAAAAGGTGGAAACAACCTAGGTGTCCATTAACTGAGGAATGGATAACCAAACTTTGGTACATACACACAATGGAATACTGTGCAACCCTAAAGAATAATGTAGAATCTGAAAAACACTGCATAATGTGGATGAACTTGGAGGACATTATGTTGAGTGAAATAAGTCAATCACAGAAGGACAAATATTGTATTAGTCCATTATTGTAAAAGTCAAGGAAAGGTTTATATATGGAAGGAAATTTTCTTTGTTGGTTACCAGGAGTAGGAGGGGTGGGGAGGGAACACTGTTAGATACATAGAGATAAGTATTGATTTGGGTGAAGAGAAGAGCAATGTACCAAATGTGAGTGATCAACATGGAGGCTTTGAGGAAGAGGAGGACATAGAGAGGTATAGGGGAGGTACAGACAACAGAGATGAACCCTTTTGCACGTACAGTACTGCATTGTCAGTGAAGGCAAACATGGGTATACAGGTGGATAGATGGGTAGACAGGCTGAACTATTAGCTGTGTCTATGAAGCAGGGAGTGTACCCAAGACCATGTATAGGGTTGGCAGACAGTGGTCCTATAAGTGTATTTGTATGATCTGAATTCCCAGGTGTTTAGTAGAGCTGACATGGGAGAAGTTTGTATTCACTTCTTGGTCACAGCCAGCTACCCAGAGGGACTGAGTAGTTGAACCTGTGGGCTCAGGACCATCATCACAGGGGACCTCAAACTCAAATGGCTTAACATACTACACAAAACATTGTTCCACCACCTACTTTGGCAAGTAGCAACTAAGATCTTAAAAGCTTGCAAGCTGCCATCTAGATGCAACGATGGGTCTCTCCTCATTCAGAGCAAAGAAGAATGAAGAAAACCAAAGATTTGTGGAAACAATTAGTCCTAGTGAATGGTACACCATGCGATCCACAGCCTATATGACTATGACACCAGAAGAGCTAGATGGTGCCCAGCTACCGCTGTCAACCAATTGGAGGGGGATCTATGTAGGAGATCCTGGATAGAGGGAGAACAATGTGGAACAAAACTCAAAATCATTTGAAAAAAAAAAAAAGGCGACCAGGTTTGCTGGTCTAATAAAGACTGGTGGAACCACTGAGACTACGGCCCCTAGCTGCTGTGAGGGGCATGTGAGTTGAACATTTACCTGAGATAGATACACACCTTGGAGAGAACAATCATGAGAGAAAGAAGAGCTGTTTATGCATAGGGAGATAGCTCAGGGGGCAGGAGTACATGAAGGAATGGACACAGGGTAGAGGTAACTATTGGGAGGAAATGGGAGGGGAGCTGTTGCATTGTGGTAAATTGTAGGCAATGTCATGAGACAAGGAGTATGTGAACTGCTGTATGGAAAGTGAATTTGCTGTGTAAAATTTCACCCAAATCACAGTTAAATAAATAAATAAATAAATTTTTATTGTAATTTGGGTGAAATTTTACAAAGCAGATTCATTTTATGTTCAGTAGTTCATACACATTTTGTTTTGTGACACTGGTTATGTTCCTCACAATGTAACATCTCACCTCCCATTTCCTTCCTGATTACCTTTTCCCTGTGTCCTTCTTGCCTGTGCATTTCTGCCCCTCTACTTTCTCCTTGTGCAAATGCTGCCTTTCTGATCTCCCATGGTTGATTGTTCTAAGGAGTGCATGTCCCTGGTATAGGTGTTCAGCTCGTAGGCCTGCCTGTTATTTAGTTGAGAATGAAGCCATGGGAGTGAGTTCAGTTCCAGGTCCAAAGGATGACTTGGGGCCCTAGTCCCCGGGGCTTAACCAGTTAGATCAGTAAATCTGGTCCTTTATATGGTTTTGAGTTTTGCTCACATTTTTCTCCCATCCTATATAGTATCTCCAATTTTGATCCCTTTCTGAGTGGTTGATATTGGTAGCTGGGCACCATCTCATTCTTCTGGTCATATAAGTTGAGGGTTGCATGGTCCATTAATCCTTTGGACTGTTTCCATACAATTATGATAATCTTCACTCTTCTTTGCTCCAGACAGGAGAGACCACTAGTTGCCATTTAGATGGATGCTCACTAGCTTTTGAGACTCTAGTCGCTGTTCACCAAAGTAAGATGTAGAATAATATTTTTGTATACTATGTTGTGCCAATTGAGTTTGATGTCCTCTGCACCCCTGAAGTTTTGAAACAGGATGTATTCATGAGTCTTGAAAACAGGATATGTTCATTAATTTTGACATTGTTGTTTTTGTTGTTCTGTGCTGTTTAGTCGGACCTAACTCATAGTGACCCCTCCTTGGGTTTCTGAGGCAGAATCACTGCGGAAGTAGATTGCCCAACCTTCTTTCCGAGGAGTAGCTGGTGGGTTTGAACTGCCAGCCTTCTGGTTAGCAGTCAAGTGCCTTGGGCACAATGCTACCAGAGCTTCTAATTTTGAAATTAGGATATGTTTATTAATTTTGATTTTTTCCTGAAAGAATATGTTTTGAGTGAAAGTTAATGAATAATGTAACTAGCCTTTCTTATCACAGTGAGCTTAATCACCTAGAAAAAATTATGTGAAACAAAAACTACTTCTAAAAGCTGTAGTTTAAATCATGGCTAATTATTTATTTGTCTCAGTGCATAGATTTCTAACAACATTGAATAAGATAACCTATAGTATCACGGGTAAGCGAACTCTCTGTTTCTATAATGCAAAACTTGTAATTTTTGTACCAAGTTACTATATTTGCTTTTATCTCTGGATGTTCTTCCCCCATGTGTTCAAATGGCTGTCTCCTTACCTTTCAGTTTTCAGCAGAATGACACCTCCTCATCAAACACTCCCTGACTACCTTACCTGAAGAATTTTTTCCTCTCCCTCTGGTTGATGCTCATAATCAGACTACCAGGGACACCCCTGTAATCCAACAAATTAGGATATTGATGTTTGAGGCAGCAGGGAAGAATACACATCACGGCAAAGGTGAGGTGTCTCAGTAAGTGCTGTGAGGGGCTTGTTAGAGGGACTGGACTTGTGTTCAGTGATTTGAGGGGAGTATTCAAGGAAGTGGGATTTGCTTTGGACTGGGAGCCTATGGGGCAAAGGAGTAATTCTAAGATGGAGTATTAAAGAATTTTATCTTGAGGGCAGGGGAAACAGAGTGGGGTGAAAGCTACAATTAGTAAAGAAGCACCTTTCACTCATATTAGCATTTCACCATACTAGTGGTTTACAGTGTTCTTGGTTTTGAGTATGCTTGGACATGATCATAGAGTGGTCTTTTCCTTGTCTTACTTCATCATGGTCACAGAGTGACCTAGTTTGAGGTGTATGTGCCATGAAATTGTTCATGTTCAGCAGGAGAACACCACAGTCTAACTGTGAGTGCAGGGCCAGCTCCCAGCTAACAGAGGTGATTTTTTTTTTCCTTTGTTCACTCTATCCCAGTATCCTATATAATTTTCTTCACAATAGTAACCCATATCCAACAATTTTATACCTTATGTATTTTTAACATGTTTGTGATCTGTCTTCTTTAATTAAAATGTAAGCTCCCTGAGAGAATGAATATTGTTTATTTTATTCATCACTTGTCCCCAACAACAAAAGCAGCACCCAGCATATAGTGGATGTTGTTGTTGTTGTTGTTATATGCCATTGAGTCAGACCTGACTCATAGCGACCCCTTCTTGGGTTTCCGAGGCAGTATTGCTACGGAAATAGATTCCCCAACCTTCCTTCCGAGGAGTGGCTGGTGGGTATGAACCTCCAGCCTTCTAGTTAACAGTCAGATGCCTTAGGCACTATGCTACCAGAGCTCCTATATAGTGAATACTGAATAAAATATTAGTTGAATGACAACATTTGGTCTGTCCCCATCTGGAGCAAAGGAGAGTGAATGAAACCAAAGATTCCGGGATGAAATCAGTCCACAGGACTAATGACCCACACAAACTATAGCCTCTTCTAGCCTAGACCAGAAGAACTAGATGGTGCCCTGCTATAACTATTGACCATTCTGACCTGGGACACAGTAAAAAGTCCTGGTTAAAATAGGAGATAAATGTAGAATAAAACTCAAATTCATGAAAATACCAGACTTACTGGATTGGTAGAGACTAGAGGAACCCCTGAGACTATAGCCCTAAGATACCCTTTAAACCAGGAACTGAGGCACTTCCAGAGATCATCTTTCTGCCACATAATAGATTGGTCTATAAAATAAATCTGTAAGAAAAGTTTTCCTTTAAACAAACAACTATATGAGACCTAACTGTCAATATTTACCCAAAAGCAAAGATGGGAAGGCTAGGAGAGGCAGGATAACTGGATTTATGGAAACAGGGCAAGTGAAGTGGAAATAGAGTGTCAACACATTGCAGGGACTATAACCAATGTCACGAAACAATCTGTATGTGAATTATTTAATGAGAATCTAATTTACTGCATAAGTTCTTCACCTAAAATAATAAAATACTCAAAAAATATTAGTTGGATGAATGCGTAAATTAGGTGGTTGGGGAAAGGATTTATCTGGAGGTGGGAGAGAGAGGGTTATAAAGATGCAAGGAAGTTCCCAAGCACATCGCTGAAGATGCCAGACCAAAACTAAATTCACTGCCATTGTGTTGATTGCAATTCATAGGGACCCCAATAGGATTTCCAAGGTTGTAAATCTTTACAGAAGCAAACTGCCCAATCTTTCCTCCATGGAGCTGCCAGTGGATTCGAATTGCCAACTATCTAAACTCACTGCCATCAAGTCAATTCGATTTGACTCCTAGTGACCCCTTGTTGGGTTTCCAAAGTGGTATCTCTACGGAAGTAGATTGCCCAATCTTCTTCCAAGGAGTGGCTGGTGGGTTTGAACTACCAGACTTCTGGTTAGCAGTCAAATGCCTTAGGCATTACACCACCAGAACTGCAAAATGCCTTAATTACTACAATACCAGAGCTTTTTCAAATCTTGGAGGTTGCCAAGTCACTAGTAATAGGGTATCTGATCTGGGATCCTAGAACTGCTCAATCTAGAATGGCCTTTTGAATTCTAATTAAGAAGTCCTGCAAGAATGTAAAGGAGCTCTGGTAGCGCAGTGCCTAAGGCACTTGACTACTAACCAGAAGGCTGTCTGTTCAAACCCACCAGCCACTCCTTGGAAGGAAGGTTGGCCAAACTACTCCCATAGTGATATCGCCTTGGAAACCCAAGGAGGGGTCATTATGAGTCAGGTCTGACTCGATGGCAAATAACAACAAGAAGAAGAAGAATGTAAAATGTTAAAATCTGATTTATTCTGTCCAGGTAGGTAAGAACAAACAAACAAATAGTTGTTATCTAGTCTACTACAACTCATGACAACCCCATATATGTCAGAGTAGAGCAGTGCTCTCTAGGATTTTCAATGGCTGACTTTTTGGAAGTAGACTACATACAAAAGGGATTAGATCATGCTTGTGAATTTGGATTGTTATTACCTTTGGGAACTAGAACCTGAAAACACCTCTTTCAATCATCTTCATTCAATAGCCAGCATGAAGTATCTTTTCAGAGTTTGTGTTTTAAATTACAGACCAAGACTTCCTTACGTATGAAAAGAATGTCAATGAATATAGCTCTTTTCCTCTCATTAAGTACTTTGGTATGACTGGAAATCTGTCTGAAGATTTCAAAGGAAGCACTTGAGGTAAAAATCTTTCCTACTGCCTTAAAGATTTTTCTTGAACATATTTATTGAACCATTTTCCCAAAGCCAGAAGAAATTGTTATCAAGGACATAATAATGATGTTGTTGTTGTTAGGTGCCATCGAGTCATCTCTGACTCATAGCAACCCTAGCACAGCAGAACAAAAACACTGCCCAGTTCTGTGCCAGCCTCACAATCCTTGCTATACCTGAGCCTATCATTGTAGCCACGTTGTCAGTCCATCTCATTGAGGGCCTTCCCCTTTTTCGTTGATCTTCCACTTTACCAAGCATGATATCCTTCTCCAGGGAATGGTCCCTTCTGACAGCATGACCAAAGTAGGTGAGATAAAGTCTGGCCATTCTCGTTTCCAAGGAGCATTTGGCTGTACTTCTTCCAGGACAGATTTATTAATTCTTTTGGTACTCTTACCATTCTTCTCCAATAACACAACTTAAAAGTATCAACTCTTCTTTGGTCTTCCTTATTCATTGTCCAGCTCTCACATCCATTTGAGGCGATTGAAAATATCATGGCTTGGGTTAGGCACACCTTAGTTTTCAAGGAGACATCTTTGCTCTTCATCACTTGAAAGAGGTCTTTTGCAGCAGATCTGCCCAATACAATACATCGTATTTACTGTTGTTTCCATGGGTGTTGATTATAAAACCAAGTAATGTGAAGTCCTTGATGATGTCAATCTTTACTCCATCCATAGTGAAGCTGTTTATTGGACCAGTTGTGAGGATTTTTGTTTTCTTTATGTTGAGGTGTAATCAATACTGCAGACTGTAAGACTGTAGTCTTTAATCTTCATCAGTAAGTGCTTCAAGTCATCCTCACTTTCAGCAAGCAAAGTTGTGTCATCTGCGTATCGCAGGTTGT
>NW_006921617.1:8053233-8057225 GCF_000298275.1 Orycteropus afer afer
TTGAAATCTTCTTTTCAGCTCTTTTATCTTGTCATTTCTTCCATTTGCTTTAGCTACTCTCCACTCAAGGGCAAGTTTCAGAGTCTCTTCTGACATCCACTTTGGTCTTTTCTTCCTTTCCAGTCTTTTTAATGACCTTTTGATTTCTTCATGGATGATGTTCTTCATGTCAGTCCACAATTCCTCTGGTTTTTGGTCATTGGTATTCAATGTATCAAATCTATTCTTTAGATTGTCTCTAAATTCAGGAAGGTTGTTATCAAGATCATATTTTGGCTCTCATGGATTTGTTTTAATTGTCTTCAACTTCAACTTGAATGTGCATATGAGCAGTTGATGGTTCTTTCCACAGTCAACTCCTGGCCTCGTTTTAGCTGAAGATATTGAAGTTCTCCATAGCCTCTTTCCACAGATGTAGTCAATCTGATTCCTGTGTATTCCATCTGATGAAGTCCATGTGTATAGCCATCACTTAAGTTGTTGAAAAAAGGTATGTGCAATGAATAAGTCGTTAGTCTCGTAAAATTGTATCATGTGATTGCCAGTGTTATTTCTATCTTCAAGACCATATTTTCCAACTACCAGTAACTCTTCTTTGTTTCCAACTTTTGCATTCCAGTCACCAGTGATAACACGTCTTGATTGCGTGTTCGATCAATTTCAAACTGTAGAAGTTAGTAGAAATCTTCAATTTTCTCATCTTTGACTTTGGTGGTTGGTGCATAGATTGAATAATAGTAGTATTAACTGGTCTTCCTTGTAGGTGTATATGGATATTATCCTATCACTGACAGTATTGTACTTCAGGACAGATCTTGAAATACTCTTTGTGATGATAAATGCCACACCATTCCTCTTCAGTTTGTCATTCCCGGCACAGTAGCTCATGTGGTTGTCTGATTCAAAATGGTCAAAAACAGTCCATTTCAGCTGTTTAATGCCTAGGATATCAATCTTTACACATTCTATTTCACTTTTGACAACTTCCAGTTTTCCTAGATTCATACTTCATACATTCCATGTTCCGATTATTAATGGATATTTGTGTCTTTTTCTATTCATTTTGAGTCATGCAACATCAGCCAATAGAGGTCTCATATTGCCAAGGTCATCTCTATTCTGAGGATTCAGCTCTTCTCCAGTCAAATTTTGAGTGTCTTCTGACTTGATGGGGTCCAGCACCATATCAGACAGTGTTTCATGGCTATTTCATAAAGTTTTCCTGTAATATATTAGACTGTGTTTTACTGCTATTCATAAGGTTTTCACTGGCCAATTGTACAATAAGTGGATGGCTTCTTCCTTCTTCCGAGTCTGTCTTAGCCCAGAAGCTTTGCTGAAACCTGTCCACCATGGAGGACCCTGCTGGCATTTTGCAACACCGGTGGCATAGCCTCCAGCCTCACAGCAACATGTAGGCCACCATAGGTTGACAAACTGACAGACAAGTTTGTCTCACTTAGTTGTTCTAGTCTATGTTTATACTATTTGTATACTTATTTTTTTTTTTTTGTATATTTTCACAATCACTGTTTGTTTTGATGCCTCTTGGTAGTTTATCTTATAAAATTGCTGAGAAGTTACTAGTTTGACTCAACTCAATAAATATTTATTGAGTGCTTATTTTGTACTATGTGTAAAATACTATGCAATTCATTTTCAACAAAGTAAAGAAAGTGTAACAGAAGACATGTAACTGCGCCTTTTTCAATGAGATGTATTTTCAACTAAGTGTTACATGGTAAATTATCTTATTTGGTACTGAAGAGATTCAAAATCTTAGCCAGACATTGTTTAGCATCATCTTGCAAGGTTGATAGTGTATGCACTTAACCTGTAATAGGTAGATAGCTCCTTCATGTATCTTGGAAGTGCTCCAGAGCCAGGATGCTTAGGTACAAATACTGACTTTTTCAGTGACTAGCTATTTGATGTAACAGCTCTGGGCCTTGTCAGAAAAATGGGGGTGGTAATAATAGTTCCTATTTCATAGTATTATTGTGAAAAATAAATCATCTAATATATTTAAAGGGCTCAGTATATTGTCTGCCACATAATGCACATTCACTAAATACTGTTTTTTAAAAATTATATGTTGAATTATAACATATATCATATTGTTATTATGTTACTATATTTTTATCACAGAGCTGTAAGATTAATAAACAGTATTTCATAATACTTCATAAAGGCAACACAGTATGAAGTTCCAGTATGCAACTTAGTATTTTTTGCTGCTTGGAAGTAAAAAAATTATAAATATTGCTACAGATGTGAATAATAGTAAGACACAGTTACTAATATTTCAACAAATGGATGTAATGCTGGAAAGTGCTCACTTGTCTATGCCAAGAAATTTGAAAGAGAGTTACCTGGCCAACCAATTGGGAGAAATCCATATTTGTCCCCATTCCAAAGAAAGGTATTCTAATAGAATGGGGAATTTATCAAATAATATCATATGCAAGTAAAATTTTGCTGAAGATAATTCAAAAACAATTGCAGCAGTACTGCCAGAAATTCAAGGTGGATTCAGAAGAGGATGTGGAATAAGGGATATCATTGATGATATCATATGGATCTTGTCTAAAAACAAGCAATACCAGGAAGATGTTTACTTGTGTTTTATTGGCTATACAAGGATATTCTACTGTGTGAATCATTACAAGTTATGGACAACACTGAACAGAATGGGAATTCCAGAACACTTACTGTATGCATATGGAACCTGTACATACAACAAGGAGTAGTCATTTGAACAGGTATTAAATCAGGAAAAGTGAGTGTCAGTGTTGTATCCTTTCACCATACTTGTTCAATCTGTACGCTGAGCAAATAAGCCAAAAGATGGATTATCTGAAGGAGAATGCCGCATCAGGAAGATGGAGGAAGACTCATCTACAACATGCAATATGGAGATGACCCAACCTTGCTTGCTGAAAGTGAAAAAGACTTGAAGCACTTACAGATGAAGATCAAAGACTCCAGCATGTTCAGTATGAATTACACCTCAACATGAAAAAAACAGAATCGTCACAAATGGACCAGTAAGCAACATCATGATAAATGGAAAAAAGATTGAAGTTCTCAGGGATTTCATTTTACCTGGATCTGCAATCAATGTCTATAGAAACAGTAGACAAGAAATCAAATGATGTATTGCACTGGGCAAATCTGCTGCAAAAGACCTCTTTAAAGTATAAAAGAGCAAAGATATTACTTTGAAGACTAAGGTGTACCTGACCCAAGCCATGGTGTTTTCAGTAGCCTCATATTTATGTGAAAGTTGTTGTTGTTAGCTGCTGTCGAGTCGTTTCTGACTCATAGCGACCCCAAGCACAGCAGAACAAAACACAGCCCCATCCTGTGCCAGCTCCATGATCCCTGCTATACTTGAGCCCATCATTGCAGCCACCGTATCAATCCATCTCATTGAAGGCCTCCCCCTCTTTCATCGACTCTCCACCCTACCAAGCATGACATACTTCTCCAGGAAATGGTCCCTTCTTACAACATGACCAAAATAGGTGAAACGAAGTCTGGCCATTCTCACTTCCAAGGAGCATTTCAGGTGCACTTTCTCCAGGACAGACCTGTTAGTTCTTTTAGCAGTCCATGGTACTTTTAGCATTGTCCGCCAGCACCACAACTCAAAAGCATCAACTCTTCTTCGGTCTTCCTTGTTCATTGTCCAGCTCTCACATGCATATGAGGCAATGGGAAATATCATGGCTTGTGTCAGGCGCACTTTAGCCCTCAAGGAGACATCCTTGCTCCCCAGCACTTGAAACAGTTCCTTCACGGTTGAACTTCCCAATGCTACACATCATCTAATGTCCTGACTGCTGCTTCCATTGGCATCAACTGTAGAACCAAGCAATGTGAATTCTTTGAAAACCTCAATCTTCTCTCCATTTATTGTGATGCTGCTCATTGGTCCAGTTGTGAGGATTTTTGTTTTCTTTATATTGAGATGTAATCCATACTGCAGA
>NW_006921617.1:8058720-8061992 GCF_000298275.1 Orycteropus afer afer
CAAATGGAGGTCTCGAAAGCTTTACCTTATCCATAGGAGTAAGGCTGTGTTTACTCAGATGATGCAGCTCTTTCCCAGTCCTATTTTGAGAGCCTTCTAACCTAACTGGACTATTCATAAAGTTGCACAGTAATGTATCAGACAGTGTTTCTTTGCTATTCATAAGGTTTTCCTTAGCTGATTCTTTGAGAAGTGGATGGCCTCTTCCTTCTTCCTAGTCTGTCTCAGTCTGTAAGCTGGGCTGATACCTGTGCACCTTGTGCAGCCTGCAGTGGCTGAGCCTCAAAACTCACATCAACACATCACCACAGTAGGACAAACTGACAGACAGGTTTGTCTCCCTGTTGGAAACCTCTTGTACCACCCTTACCTGGGTTCCTGCGGCTGACTCCTCCTCTCTCTGGGTTCCTGGCCTTTTAATCCCCTTTCTCCTGTTCTCCCACCCTGCTGCTTTGGGCGTGCCTGGTGGGTTCCCTCTCCTCACCTGGATCCTGGCGGCTGACTGCCGCTGTGAAAGTAGTACAATGAATTCTGGAGAAGAATTGATGCACTTCAATTTTGGTGTTGCCAAAGAATATTGAAAATACCATGGACTGCCAGAAGAATGAAGAAATCTGTCTTGGAAGAGGTACAGCCATAAGGCTCCTTAGAAGCAGGAATGGGCAGACTTCAGATCAGTTCCCGATTCAGCTATTCAATACTGTGCTCCGGGACTTTCCCTTGAAATTGCCAAACCTATCTATTGTTTTTCCCCCTAATCTGTCACATTGGCCCTTTCCCTTTTATTCTAGTTTCTCATGTTAGTTCAGGCCCTATCATCTCATCCTACACTACTGCTGTAACTTCTTAGTTGGTTTTCCTGACTTCAGACTCTTCCTTTCTACCCATCCTGCTTCCTGCCAATAGATCTCTGTCATTACAGCATCACTTAGTTGTTTTTTAAAAATATTTCTTTTACATTCAACAGTTCATGCACATTTGATTTCATGGCCCCAGTTACCATCCCCAACCATAAAAACTCTCCTTCCCTCCTCTCCCTGTGACTACCCCTTCCCTGTGCCCTACTTAACTCTGCATTCCTGTCTGTCCAGCTTTCCCTCTATGTGAGTGCTGCCCCTCTGGTGTTTCATGGCTGATTGATCTCAGTGGTGCATCTCCCTAGAATAGGTGGGTGCATCACCCTGGGGTAGGTGTTCTACATAGGTCTTTCTACTGTGGGGTTGAGAGCCAATTCATGGAAGTGAGTCCATTTCTAGGCCTGAAGGGTAACCTAGGGCCATAGTCTCAGGGATTCCACCAATCACTATCTGACCAGTAATTCTGGTCTTTTGTGTGTTTTTGAATTTTGTTCCACATTTTTCCTCCTACTCTATCCAGGATTTCCAGTTTTGATCCTTTGCCAAGTGGTTGGCCTTGGTAGCTGGGTACCATCTAGTTTTTCTGATCTTGGGGTCATGAAGTCTGAGGTCCTTGGGGGCCGTCTAATTCTTGGACTAATTGTTTCCAGATGACTTTGGTTTTCTTCACTCTTCTTTGCTCCAGATAAGAGGAGACCAATAGTTGTGTCTTAGATGGCCACTCAAAAGCTTTTAAGACCCCAGTCACTGCTAACAAAGTAAGTTGTAGAACAAGATTTTTATGTATTATGTGCCAATTGAGCAAATGTTCCCCAAGACTAGGGTCCCAAGTCTGCAGGCCCAGTGATTCTCTCTTTCAAGGTGTTGGGTTGTCTCTGAGAAGTTACTCCAACCCTGTCTTTTGTTGCTTCTGTAATGTATGTGGCTAATTTTGTAGCACAAGTGCACATGTAAGATTATCCTCAGCCAAATCTATCCTTGGTCTAGGGTATATACAAAGCATCACTTTGATCATGTCAGTTCTCTGTTCAAAAGCTGCTCTATCTTCCGTGTTTCTCATCTCCATAAATGGCACCTCTACACAGATATCCCCCGCTTTTTGAAAGTTCACTTTATACCATATCACTTTTGTGAAAGACCTACATTAGTACCTGTTTTTGCTAACAGAAATCTGGAGAGGATTTTCACATTTACAGGAGAAAAAAAATGAAAAGCAAAACTGGCATTCAGTGTATGTTTTGCATTGAGCCATTAAAGAGGCACCGCACACTGAGCAGCAAGAGTGGCCTCACCAAGCTCCTTCCTTGGGCACTACACTCAGCATCAAACCACCCATTGCTTTGAAGTGTGTCTGTGAACACTGTAAATTAATGTTATTTTTGGTGTATACGTTATTTGCTAGGTTATTTTTTGGATCTAGGAATGCTCAGAAAATTTTCCCATATAAATTAATGGTAATTGTTTCTTTGCTTTCCACCATCTCATCTTATGAAAGGTTTCATAGGAATGTTGTACTTCTGGTTAGCAGGGGAACCCGTACACCAATGGTCTGGACAAGAAACTTGGGTGTCATTCTTCACTTTTCCTTGTGTCACACTCTCATACAAGCAGTCAACATGTTCTTTCTGTTCTATCACCCAAAATCCCCTTCAATCAGTTTACCAATATTTTTGTCTATCTCTATACTTCTTGGCAAAGTTTAAGCCAATACTATCTCTTCATTGTATTATTGCAACAACCTCTTATTCTTGCCTCTATTGTTGTTGTTAGGAGCTCTGGTACCATAGTACCTAAGGCACTTTACTGCTAACCAGAAGGCTGGTGGTTCAAACCCACCAGCCACTCAAAACTTTCATTTTTTGCATCATGGCCTTAAGGATGCATCTCAGACTCCATGACACAGTGTAAAGGAACCTTCATGGCATGGCTCCTGTTTAATCTCATATCAGTCTTATCTTCTCATCCCAACTCGCTCCAGCTACCTGTTCTGCTGTGAGTGGATCCAACTTGATGGCAGTGAATGAGTGAGAGTGTGTGACCCAACTTTTACATATCTTTTTGAACTCAGCTTCCCTGATGGTCATGATTATGTCTTTTTTTACCCTTGTTTTGCCAGTATCTCGTACAGTACCTGGAAATGGGTTGTTGTTGTTGTTGTTGTTAAGTGCCATCAAGTCATTTCCGACTCATAGCGACCCCATGCACAGCAGAACGAAACACTGCCCGATCCCACACCAGCCCCACAATCCCTGTTATACGTGAGCTCATCATTGCAGCCACCGTATCAATCCATCTCATTGAAGGCCTCCCCCTCTTTCGTCGACCCTCCACCCTAGCAAGCATGACATCCTTCTCCAGGGAATGGTCCCTTCTTACAACATGACCAAAATAGGTGAGACGAAGTCTGGCCATTCT
>NW_006921617.1:8067528-8068926 GCF_000298275.1 Orycteropus afer afer
GTTAGCAGTCAAGTGCCTTAGGCACTATGTTTTTTAGGAGTAAGGAAATCCCATAGGAAGGGCACCTAATTCTTAACTCTGATAGGGGCCAGGGAAGGCTCTTGGAAAGAAGTGATTTCTAAGCTCATACTGAATGCAGCTTTATCAGTGAGATAAAGAAGCTGGGGGAGAGAGTTTTCAAAAAGACAATGTAGGCAAAAGTCCTAAAGTATCAGAGACTGTCAATACAAGGAACTGAAAGTTGTTCATAATTGCTGAAGTATAAATTATCACAGTGTGGTGATGAAAAATGAAGCTGGACATATGCAGGGCTTTTTGATGCTAAGGAGTTTAGACTACATCCTAAAGGCAATTAAAAGGCAGATTAGAGTTTTAAACAAGAGAATTAATTGATCAGATTTAACATTTGAAAACATCCTCTGGTTACAAAGTAAAGAATAGATTAAGGTTGGGTTTGTGGGGGATGATGTTGGATGTGGAGAAGAGAGGAACAGAAACTGGAGTGCTTGTCACCAAGAAAGAGAATGTAAGGAGGGAAGCAAGTTTGCAGGGAGGAGAGGAGAAATTGCCCTTTTATTTGTATTGAGTTTGATCAATTAATATGTGGGTCAGAAGCTCAGGAGCAGTGTTGAGACCTGAGTTACAGATTTGTGAAACATGACCATATAGAGTATTACAGTCATGAGAGTACATGCGCTCACCCAAGAAGAGTATGAGAAGACGTAGAGTTTAAGGCAGAATGCAGTAAGTAATGAAAGAGTCAAGGACAAGGAGCCCAAGGAAACTAAGGGAAGAGGGCATTCCCAGATGGAAGGAAGTGGCAACAAATGTCAGGTGCTGCTGAAAGGTCAAATAAGATGAAGACTTGTGAGAGTCCATTGAATTTATTGGTCCCAAATAGGCCTGGGGCCCATGACCAGTGGGAATGAGTCACAGGGATCCAGGTGAGGAGAAGGAACCCAGGCATGCCCAAAGCATCAGGGTGGGAGAACTAGAGAGCGGAGATGAATAGGCCCAGGAACAAGAACAGAAGAGGAGTGAGCCACAGGGATCCAGGTGAGGAGAGGGAACTCAGGCATGCCCAAAGAAGCAGGGTGGGAGAGTGGGAGAAAGGGGAGGAAAAGGCCCAGGAACCAGGACAGAGGAGAAGTCAGTCACAGGGACCCAGGTAAAGGTGGTAGGAGAGGTTTCCAACAGGGAGACAAACTTGTCTATTGATTTGTCCTACCGTGGTGATGTGTTGATGTGAGTTTTGAGGCTGAGCCACTGGTGTTTCAAACCCAGTGGGGTGCACATGGTACACAGGTATCAGCCCAACTTACAGACTGAGACAGACTAGGAAGAAGGAAGAGGCCATCCACTTCTCAAAGAATTGGCCAGGGAAAACCTTATGAATAG
>NW_006921617.1:8069101-8074913 GCF_000298275.1 Orycteropus afer afer
CTTTGTCTCACCTACTTTGGTCATGTTGTCAGAAGGAACCATTCCCTGGAGAAGGATATCATGCTTGGTAAGGTGGAGGGTCAATGAAAGAGGGGAAGGCCTTCAATGAGATGGATTGACACAGTGGCTGCGATGATGGGCTCAAGTATAGCAGGGATCATGGAGCTGGCGCGGGGTCGTGCAGTGTTTCATTCTGTGCATGGGGTCACTATGAGTCAGAAACAACGGCACCTAACAACAACAACAACAACATTGAATTTATCAAGAAGAAAGCCTTTGAGGTTCTCAGGGAAATCAGTTTCAGTAGAGTATCAGGAGCAGAAGTCAGAATAGAGGAAAGAGTAAGGAGAAAATGGGGAGAGTCTGTGTAGACCGCTATGAAGAAGGAAAGAGAAAAGATACTACCTGGGAGGAGGACTTTTTAAAGATAGCAGAGATTAGAGAACATTTTATGTGGCTGGTACTTTGCAAGGGTGCTTGAGGATCTAGTGGAGATAGTGTGTGTGTGTTGATGCAGTGAGGTCCCTGAGAAGGTGGGAAGGGGGAATCATGAACACTGGTGGAGATTCTGGCCTTTGAAAGAAGAGCTACTTCTTTCATTTTAAAAGAAAAAGAAATAGGAAGAAAGGATGTGAGTACAGTTAAGTTTGTTGGTTTGGTGATAGGGTAGGTAAGATTGTGTGTCAACCTGACTGAGCTGTAGTTTTGAGTGGCTTAGTAACTGGACGTAGTTATTCCCCATGATGAGATTGTAATCACTTCCATGGTGAATCTGCTGTGAGCAACTAAGTAGTTTAAGAGGAGTTACCTTTGGGTTGTGGCTAGCTTCCAGTATATATTGGAGAAGGTTTAGGGAAGATACTGAGTTTTTTTTGGCACATTTAGATCCTGCATTTGACCAAGTCTCTTTCTCCAGCTCCTGGACTTAAACCAGTGGCCTGCGATGTTGTCTGCCGATTTGGGGATTGTTCCTGGACTTGAATCAGTAGACTGCTACATTGCCTGCTGATCTTGGGATTGTGCCATTTTCCCTGATGACCTTGGGTTCATCAGCCTCAGCAGCTAGCAGCTGCATGAGTTACTAAATGCTTCCAGCTCCTGTGTACTTGGAACAAGAGGCAGAGCTGAAGCCCAAGGTCTAGGGGCCTTCACTCAGTCCAAGAGCCAGCAGTCTGAATTTGACATCAAGAACATCAGCCATGAAGAAATCAAAATTTCATTAACAAGACAGGAAAGGAGGAAAAGACCAAAATGGATGTTAGAAGAGACTCTGAAACTTGCCCTTGAATGAAGAGTGGGTTAAGCAAATGAGAGAAATGACAAGATAAAAGAGCTGAACAAAAGATTTCAAAGAGCAGCTTGAGAAGACAAAGTCAATTATTATAATGAAATGTGCAAAGACATGGAATTAGAAAACCAAAAGAGAAGAACACACTTGACATTTTCTCAAGGTGAAAGAACTGAGGAAAATATGTAAGCCTCAAATTGCAATATTGAAAGATTTTATGGGCAAAATACTGAATGGTGCAGGAAACATTGAAAGAAGATGGAAGGAATACTCAGAGTCACTGCACCAAAAAGAATTGGTTGATCTTCATCCATTTCAGGAGGTGGCATATGATCAAGAACCAATGGTACTGAAGGAAAAAGTTGAAGCTACAGTGAAGGAAGTGGTGAAAAACAAGGCTCCAGGAATTAATGGAATATCCATTGAGATGTTTCAACAAATGGATGCCGCGCTGGAGGCACTCACTCGGCTATGCCAGGAGATTTGGAAGACAGCTATCTGGCCAACTGACTGGAAGAGATCCATATTTCTACCCATTCCAAAGAAAGGTGATCTCACCAAATATGGAAATTATTGAACAATATCATTAATATCACATGGAAGTAAAATCTTACTGAAGATAATTCAAAAACGGTTATAGCAGAATATTGACAGAGAACATCTAGAAATGGAAGTTTGATTTAGAAGAGGACATGGAACAAGGGATATCATTGCTGATGTCAGATGGGTCTTTGCTGAAAGCAAAGAATACCAGAAAGATGTTTACTTGTGTTTTATTGACTATGCAAAAGCATTTTATTGTGTGGATCATAACAAATTATGGAGAACATTGAGAAGAATGGGAATTCCATAACACTTAATTGTACTCATGAGGAACCTGTACATAGATCAGGAGATTATCGTTCAAACAGAACAAGGGAACACTGAGTGGTTTAAAATCAAGAAGGGAGTGCATCAGGGTTGTATTCTTTCACCATACTTACTCAATCTCTACACTGAGCAAATAATCCGAGAATTTGGACTGTATGAAGAAGAACGTAGCATCAGGATTGAAGAAAGAATCATTAACAACCTGTGATATGCTGATGACACAACTTTGCTTGCTGAGAGTGAGGATGACTTGAAACAGTTACTGATAAAGACTGAAGAATACAGTCTGCAGTATGGATTACATCTCAATATAAAGAAAACAAAAATCATCACAGTGGGACCAATAAGCAGCATCATGATAAATGGAGAAAATATTGAAGTTGTTAAAGACTTCATATTACTTGGTTCTATAATCAACACCAATGGAAGCAGCAATCAAGATACCAGACAATGTATAGCATGAGCAAACCAGCTGCAAAAGACCTCTTTCAAGTGCTGAAGAGCAAAGGTGTCTCGTTGAGGACTAAGGTGTGCCTGACACAAGCCATGATATTTTCATGCATATTTCAGTTGTCTCATATGCATGAGTTGGACAGTGAACAAGGAAGACTGAAGAAGAGTTGATGCTTTTGAGTTGTGGTGCTGGCAAAGAATGCAAAAGATACCATGGACTGCTAAAAGAACTAACAAATCTGTCCTGGGAGAAGTGCAGCCACAATGCTTCTTGGAAGCGAGAATGGCCAGACTTTGTCTCACCTACTTTGGGCATGTTGTAAGAAGAGACCATTCCCTGGAGAAGGCTATCATGCTAGGTAAAGTGGAAGGTCAATGAAAGAGGGGAAGACCCTCAACAAGATAGATTGACACAGTGGCTACAATAATGGGCTCAGGTATAGCAGGTCTCATGGAGCTGCCCAGGAGTGGGCAGTGTTTTGTTCTGCTATACATTGGGTTGCTATGAGTCGGAGAGGACTCAACGGCACCTAACAACAACAGCCTTTTAAACTGTAAGAAAGTAAATTTCTGTTTGTTAAAGCCATCCACTGTGGTATTTCTGTTATAGCAGCACTGGAGAACTAAGATTGTGGTAAGAAGTTCTCATCTAATTGCTTTTGTTTTTCTTGCTGAAGTGGAAGGGGAAGTTGACAGTATGTAGGGGAGCTGGTAGGGTAAAGCCTAGAATAGAGCTCTGCACATCTATCCACTCACAAAATCCTGTCATTCATTCAGTCTCTCTATATATATGTATAAATTTATTGATTAGTATATACATATATATTTAAAAAAAAAAAAACCCAAACTCACTGCCATCAAGTCAATTCCAACACATAGTGACCCCCATTGGGTTTCCAAGGCAGTAAATCTTCACAGAAGTAGATTGCCCAGTCTTCCTTTCACAGAGTGACTGGTGGATTTGAACTGCCAATCTTCTGGTTAGCAGTCAAATGCCTTAGGCACTATGCCACCAGAGCTCTTTATATACATATATACTAACGTATAATTGGTGTGTGTGTATACACACACACACACATATATATTTAATCAATGATGAATGATAAATTCAGTACTCTGGTGGTACATTCTTATTATTCCAATCTTCTTTCCATTGGCAATCCTATACAATGTTATTTATATTTATGGATGACTCAACCCCTCAAGCCCTGAGGTCTTACTCAAGGTATATACCCTCATTTTCAGTTTTTTTGTTAGATCTCTCAACTATATTGAAGGTACCTATTTCCCATATCCTGATGCTTCCTATCCAAACCCAAGGTTAAGTTTAAATATCACTGTTTTGGTTACCTAGTACCACTCTGATGAGAATATACCACAAATGGGATGGCTTGAACAAACGAGTTTATTCTCTTACAATTTTGGAGGCTTTAAGTCTTGAGTTCAAAGTGCCAGGTTCTATGGGCTGAGTGAGAGTCCCTCAACCTTGGGCTTCAGCTCTACCTCCTGCTCCTGGCCCACTGAAGCTGGAGGCTTTTCTTTGCTCAGACAGCTGCTGGCTGCTGAGGCTGACAAGCCCAAGGTTGACAAGTAAAAAGGCACAGTTCTGATGTTACCAAACAACATGGCAGACCACTAATGCAAGTCCAGATGAAGTCCCAAGACTGGCAGGGCATGGCAGGCTGTTGAACAATAACTTGGCTACATGCAGGGTTCAAGTGTGCCAAAAGGCTAGAGACCATTCCTAAAACTGTTTCTTGTATACAGGAAGCAGACCACATTCCTAAAGCAGCTACTCAGCTGTTCACAGTGGATTCCACCATGGAGTTGATTACCAGTCTAATCATGGGGAGTACTACATCCAGCTGCCCAGCCACTCAACCAGGCCCAGCCAAGTTGACCCACAAACTTAACTGCCACAATCACCATTTCTAAATGTTTTCTCTAGTCTAGTTCTCACGATCCAGTCCTCAATAGTCCTTTAGAATTTATGTGCCACTTTTGGATGTTACTATGATTTATCTTTTTTGTTACATTTTCATTGTATATTTTGTCTCTCAAATTAGATTATAAACTTCATGAAGTCAGAAATTTGCAGATATGACTTTCTCCATACTAACTCTTTCTCCATCCTTCATCCCTTTATCAGTACATTCTCCTTGTTTCTTTCTATTTTCCCTTCCTACTTCTTATCCTCCCCATCCACCCAGATCAGTTCTCTATTATTTAAGAAAAACTTAGCTACCACCAGAATGCAGTGGACAAATCAGAGATGTTATGGATGGAAAAAAGGTCATAGGTTTAGCAAAGCCGATATTATAATAGGACTTAATAAGAATTGTCTGCACTCTTTAGCTTTAAAAAACAGATATGAGTTGTTTGATTCTTGGCTCTAAATTTTAAACAAGAAAAGTACAAACTGTGTATCAGAATGGCGTGACCAACTGGAGCATGAGGACCACTTGGAGCATCTGAAAATGTAAGCCTGGAAAAGAAAAAACAAGGCAGCTCATGTTAGTTGTCTGTTGTTTTCTCTGCCCGCATTTCCCTCTCTATGGTTTTCTACATCTACCTTGGCTAAGGACTGTACTTAGTGTGCTTCACAGTCAAATACCTAGAAAGAATCTTGATAGCTAAATTGCTCTTCAGTATAGAGCTTCTTTGTTGGGACAGACAAGTATATACCAGGCCTTTGGTAAGCCTCATTGAAAGGTATACCATTTAGTTAAGCCTTGACCCTACTTCTTCTGCTAAGCCAAGAATAGGGGTGTATAGTATATATAGGAGCCCTGGTGGCACAGTTAAAATGCTCAGCTGCTAAGCAAAAGTTCAGCGATTTGAACCCAGCAGGTGCTCACTGGGAGAAAAATATGACAGTCTGCTTCTGTAATGTTCATAGTCTTGGAAACCCTAGAAGGCAGTTCTATTCTGTTCTACAGGGTCTCTTTGAGTGGGAATTGACTTGACAGTAGTGGGTTTGAGTATGTGTGAAGTCCCTGGGTGGTGCAGTTAATGTGCTAGGCTGCTAACTGAAATGTTGGAGGTTCAGCTTTACCCAGGGGTGCCTTGGAAGAAAGGCCTGGTGATCTACTTTCAAAAACTCAGCCAATGAAAATCCTATGGAGCACCGTTCTACTCTGACATACATGGAGTCACCACGAATCAGAATCTACTCAATGGCAGTTTTTTTTTTTTTTTTTT
>NW_006921617.1:8075286-8087848 GCF_000298275.1 Orycteropus afer afer
AACAACAACAACAACAACAAGAACACGAAAGATAGAAACAAAAAAAGAAGAATCAGTCATTGGAAAATATGGCCTTGGTGATAGAAATGATGCTGGAGATCACATGATAAAATTTTTCAAGACCAGTGACTTTTCCATTGCAACTATCTATGTTCAACAACATAACTGGTAACTATACATGTGGACCTCATGAGATGGAAAACACAGAAATAAAATCAACTAAATCTGTGAAAAGAGGTGTTGGAGAAGCTCTTATCAGGCAGAACAAGGGTAGGGGCCAACTGTGAAACAGATTATCAATTGCTCAAGTGCAAGTTTAAGTTGAAGCTGAAGAGAATAAAAACAAGTCTGTGAGAGCCAAGATATGACCTTGAGTACTGGTTACCTAGTGCTGCTGTAACAGAAGATACCACAAATGGGATGGCTTTAAAACAGTTTATTTTTACAGTTTTTGAAGGGTAGACTCTAGGGACTGTGTGAAAGCCCCTTGACCTTGGGCTTCAGCTCTGCCTGTTGCTCCCAGCCCAATGAAGCTAGAGGCATCTCTTCACTTAGGTAGCTTCTTGCTGCTGACACTAACAAGACCAAGCTCTACAAATAAAATGGCACAGTCCTGATGTTACCAAACAACATGGCAGGCCATTGATTCAAGTCCATTGAGAGCCCCAAGGTCAGCAGAGCATGGCAGGCTGCTGAACAATGACACAGCTACATGCAGGGTTCAAGCTACAGACTATTCCCAAAACTGCTTCTTATATATGGGAATCTGACCACATCCCTAAAACAGCTACTCAGCTGCTTGTGGTAGATCCCTTCATGGAGTTGATTGACAGTTTCATCATGGGGAATAACTACATTCAGCTGCCCAGCCACTCAACCAGGCCCAGCCAAGTTGACACACAACCTTAACTACCACAGAGACCATCTAAAGAATAGACTTGATGCATTGAATACTAGTGCCTGAAGACCAGATGAGTTGTGGGTTATCAAGGATATCATACATGAAGAAAGCAAAAGTCATTAAAAAGATAGGAAAGAAACAGAAGACCAAAATGGATGTCAGAAGAGACTCTGAAACTTGCTTTGGAATGGGGAGTAGCTAAAGCAAACAGAAGATTTCAAAGATCAGCTCAAGAAGACAAAATAAAGTATTATAATGACATGTGCAAAGACCTGGACTTGGAAGATCAAAGGGAAAGAACACACGTGGCATTTCTCAAGCTAAAAGAATTGAAGAAAAAAGTCAAGCCTCAAGTTGTGATATTGAAGGATTCTATAGACAAAATATTGAATGATGCAGCAAGCATCCAAAGAAGATGGAAGGACTATAAAAGTCACTGTAAGAAAGAATTGGTCGCATTCAACCATTTCAAGAAGTAGCTTATATTCAAGAACTGATGGTATTGAAGGAAGAAGTCCAAGCTGCACTGAAGGAGATGGTGAAAAAGAAGGCTCCAGGAAGTGATGGAATACGCATTAAAATGTTTAAATGAGCAGATGCAGTGCTGGAGGTGCTCACTTTTTTATACCAAGAAATTTGGAAGACAGCTACCTGGCCAACTGACTAGAAGAGATCCATATTTGTCCCCATTCCAAAGAAAGGAGATCCAACAGAATGCAGAAATTATTGAACAATATTAATATCACATGCCAGTAAAATTTTGCTGAAGACATTTCAAAAACAGTTGCAGCAGTACGTATTGACAAGGAACTGCCAGAAATTCAAGCCAGATTCAAAAGAGGATGTGGAACGAGGGACATCGTTGCTGATGTCAGATGAATCTTGGCTGAAAGCAGAGAATACCAGAAAGATGTTTATTTGTGTGTTATTGAGTATACAAACACATACGACTGTGTGGATCATAACACATTATGGATAACATTGTGAAGAATGGGAATTCCAGGACACAATTAAGGTTCAAAGTGACATCTTTGCTCTTAAACACTTTAAAGAGGTCTTTTGCTGCAGATTTGCATTGATTGAGGAACCTGTATATATAGACCAAGAGGCAGTTGTTTGAACAGAAAAAGCGGCTTCTGAACTGTTTAAAATCAGGAAACGTGTGTGTGTGGGTTATCCTTTCACCATATTTATTCAACCTGTATGCTGAGCAAATAATCAGAGGAGCTGGACTCTATGAAGAAGAATGTGGCATTAGGATTGGAGGAAGGCTCATTAACAACCTGAGATATGGAGACGACACAACTTTGCTTGCTGAAAGTGAGGGTGACTTGAAGCACTGACTGATGAACATCAAAGACTACAGTCTTTAGTATGGATTATACCTTAACATAAAGAAAACAAAAATCCTCACAACTGGGCCAATAAGCAACATTATAAGTAGAGAAAAGATTGAAATTGTCAGGATTGCATTTCATTTGGATCCACAGTCAACTCCCATGGAAACACCCATCAAAAAATCAATTGACATATTGCATTGGGTAAATCTGCTGCAAAAGATCTCTTTAAAGTGTTTAAGAGCAAAGATATTACTTTGAAGATTAAGGTGTGCCTGTGTTTTTTATTACATATCCAGGCCTTGGTATTTCAGTAGCTTCATATACATGTGAGAGCTGGACAGTGAATAAGGAAGGCAGCAGAAGAATTGATGCATTTGAATTGTGGTGTTGAATAGTGAATATACCATGGACTTCTAGAAAAATGAACAAATCTGTCTTAGAAGAAGTGCAGCCAGAATCCTCCTTAGAAGTGAGAATGGCCAGATTTTGTGTCAAGTACTTTGGTCATGTTCTCAGAAAGCACCAGTCTCTGGGGAAGGGTATCATGCTGGGTAAAGTAGAGAGCAAAAAAGGAGAAGACCCTCAATGAGATGGATTGACACAGTAGCTACGATGATGGGCTCAAATATGGCAACAATTGTGAGGATAGTGCAAGACCAGGCAGCATTTCCCTCAGTTGTACATAGGGTTTCTATGAGTTGAAACTGACTTGGTGGCACCTAACAACAACAACAAGCTTTAAGGGAACAGATTGCCAGGTCTACTACCTGCGTAAAGAAGCTCTTGAGAGGGGGGCTCTGGGCAGGGCAGATTTTCTGAAATTTCCAACAAGGGATAGTATTACTATCAGGAATATTGCTTGACCAGGCAATTACGCATAGAAAAGCAGAATATTTATTATGAATATAAATGAAGGGCTAAAGGTAGAGCTAGAAAAATTCCCAAGGAGCCTATGCCTTAAGGAAAAAACCTGTGAAAATAGATGGGTTTGATTAATAAACAATGAAGGGTAAGAGGCAGTAATGGACATTTGTGTTAATTGTGACTACTCCCTGTCTGTTACCCTTCCTCTGGTAATAATACTGAACCATGATTTCATGTGTGTGTGTGGGATAGGGGAGGGTTACTTTTCCTATGAAAGTTAGTCTGGTTAGCCAAGATGCCCTGCTATATAAACTAACAAGACTCTCTCTGCCTCTTAGGAAGAAAGAGAAATGACAGGAAAACCCAACAATTGGAATATATTCTTACCCAGCAGTAATACCTTTGAAAAATTGTAATCTGGTTCCCCAGATCCTATGAGGCGCCCTGGTACTGCCTGCTCCAGGCCAGATTTTTAGCTATTTGTTTGATACAATACCGTTCCTATTTGATTACATGAGCCAGTGTTAGTACGTGAAGCATGCAACCAAGACAACCTACAGATATGGGGCCCTCTCTCAACTTTTTGTATGGTACCCAGCAAAACCAATCACTGATGGAGGCAGTTGTTTAGACATCTGTGTGCCATACCCCTGGGAAAAGAGAGTCAGGCACAAAATTAGTTTAGATGAAAATCATTTAATACCTGAAAGTTATGAAGCTGGACTGAAGTGGGTGCTTGCCCAATGTGCTGGGCCAGGAAACAGATTGTACCAGGTTTTGATAAAAGAGAAAGTTGGGTTATTGCTAAGCACCTAGGAGAAAATGCACCCAAATCTGACTCCCAGAGTGGGGGTTACATTATGGCTTTTATGATGCTTCAGGAAGGGGACATTATACATACTCATATAAGTTCCAAGAGTTTGAGTATGAATCTGGCTGAAGTTTCATCCACCTTGGTTTAAACGGACAGTCTTTTTTTTGTTTTTTAATTTGAACTGTGATTTGAGTGAAAGTTTACAGAGCAAATTCATTTTCCAATCAACAGTTCATACACGTTTTGTTTCATGACGTTGATTGTAATTCCCACAATGTAACACCTCTCTTTCCACTTCTTCCCTGTAGTTACTACCTCTCTCCTGTGCCCTTCTTTCTTATGCATTCCTGCCCTCTGAGCTGTCTCCCTGTGCAAATACTGACCTTCAGGATCTCCCATGGTTGATTGTTCCAAGGAGTGTACCTACCTGGTGTAAATGTTCACCTTATAGGCTTGTTTGTTGTTTGGCTGGAATCCACAGGAATGAGTTCTGTCAATTCTAGGTCTAAAGGATGACTAAGGGCCATAGTCTTGGAGGTTTCACCAGTCTCTATCAGACCAGTAAAGACCTGATCTTTTTTTTACTATTTTCAGTTTTGTTCCATATTTTTCTCCCACTCTATTCAAGATCTCCTATTTTGATCCTTTCCTGAGTAATTGCCGGTGGTAGTCAGGCACCATCTAGTTCTTCTAGTCTCAGGGTCATGTAGGCTGAGATTCGCATGGTCCACTAGTCCTGCAGACTAATTGTTTACAAGTGTCTTTGATTTCCTTCATTCTTCTTTGCTCTGGACAAAGATTGAAAAACAAAACAAAAAACACCAAACGCACAGCCATTGAGTTGATTCCAACTCATAGCAACCCCCGTTGTGTTTCCAAGCTGATAAATCTTTACAGAAGTAGATTGTCCATCTTCCTTTCATGGAGTAGATGGTGGGTTTGAGCCACCAGCATTCTGGTTAGCAGTCAGATGCCTTAGGCACTGCATCACCAGCTCTCCCTGGACAAGGTAAAGGGACAGTCGATTTTTAATGCAGTGAGCTAGCATGTCAGATGAGTTACAGCGACTTCCTCTCATCAGCTGATTAGGTCTTAGGCAGAGGGGGAGATGTTAGTTCTGAGCAACATTGTTCCCTTTTTCCCAATCACATGTTCATGGGCCAAAACTGGTACCACTCTGTTCTAGGTCTACTGGAACTCCTGGTATCTCTTTTTAAGATAAATTCACAAAACAGCTAGGTAAGGGGCATAGAGGAAGCTAGATAGAAACCTGCTGTGGCAGTTTGCCTCAGCTTGGCTAGATTAAAAAAAAAAAAAAAAAATTAAAGAAACAGAAGCCTGTTTCAAACTCCTCCCCATTCATTTTCCCTTGCTTCAGTACCAAATTACTTATTTCTGTTTTTAAATTAACTGAGTATAATGACCCAAATGACAAAAGAAATCAATCAGGTTTTAAGAGAGAAAAAAACAAAACAAAACAATGACCTCATAGCTTTGATGTTCTGTTGTCAATAGTAACTACAAAATGCATCATATGTAGGTATAGAAGATGGTTAGTTTTCCCCAACTCAACAATACATCCAGATGCTTCATGACATCTGACCTACTTTTCAGCATTCCAGACAGTAATTACTCAAAGCCTTCTCCAAAGTTTCAGTCCATAAAATAATCCTTTTAATAAGACGTTGCAAACCTTTAGTGTGTTCTGCAGCACTTCAAAGCCATACTGGCACCAGGGGAGTATTTTAAAACCGTGTAACACACACAGTGCTTTCTGGGTTGTTTCAGCGTTACTACAAAACTCCAGGAACACATACATCAGGTACTGTTATCCGGAGGGAAATCATATTTTGGAGGGATTTGTTGGGCTGTGGGCAGGACATAGTGGTAGAGTTGTGGGCTCCTAAGTTTCCTGGAACAAAGAAAAAAAAAAAAAAAAAAAAAAGGTTTCCAGGTTGATTCAATCTGACACAGGCAAAAGGCAGTTCTGATTACGGGCAACCTGGCCTAAAGTTACCATGGTTAACTTTTCATTTTGAATAAAGTAGGAATGGTAATGGCAGGGCAAAGGGTTAGTTACTCCCAAATCCCTTTTCCATTCTTCCAGAGCTTGCCGTTTGTTTTCTGACTTACATATACTATAAAGCAGGAGGAAATGATTTTAACTTACTGCTCCAACTGAAAACTTAAAATCTCTAATCGCACATAAAGTCAGATAGGAGTGTGAAGAGAAATACTTATTAATTTGTTCTAGTGGTTCTATTTCTGTTTTATTAAAATGAAATAAAATTTAATTCTTCAGTCATATCAGCCACATTTCAAGTTCTCAATAGCTACATGTAGCTAGTGGTTACTGTATTGGACAAGATAGAATTATAGAACATTTCCATTACTGCAGGAAGTTCCATTGGACAGCAGTGTTCTAGAATAATGAATTTTGTTACACCAATCATTATTTTTTACCTGTGTTTGTCAATAATAAGGTGCCCTGGTGGCACAGTTGTTAAGTGCTTGACTGCTAACTGAAAGGTCAGTGTTCAAACCCACTGGCTGCTTCCATAAAGATTTACAGCCTTGGAAACCCTATGGGTAGTTCAACTCTGTCATTTAGGTTTGCTGAGTGGGAATCAGCTTGACAGTAGTACATTTGATTTGGTTTTGTCAATAATAAAAATGCCAAGGAGATCTCTTTTCCTAAAGACTCTGTATATAAACATCAGAAACAGTCCTGTAAAAATACAGTAAAATTAGTCATCCTACCAAGTTTGGAACTTCTCTTATTGGTAAATTTAATGATTAATATTTCATCCTCCTTTTGGCTAGTTTTCTTTTACAAACTCAAGAAGGGAGTTGCAAAGCGAAAGTTGTGAAGTTAAGCAGTTAAATCATCATAATGAGAATGGAAGTCTGTAGAATCATGTTGGAAGATATTTCAAAAAAAAAAACAAACCTGGGTAGCTGGGTGCTTTATTTAATAGCAATATTTCAAATATTTTGGCTGTGGAGATGGTTCGTTATCTTTTGAAAGTGCAAGGCAAATGTGATTGCTTTAGTTACCACTTATTTTGCAGTTGAGCTATTGTGCTAGTCAGTTGCCTGTTTTATTAATAAAAAATGATGCTAGCCTGGGATACACAAGCAGGTTGGTTGTATTCTCCACAGACATCATTCTAAAATATGATCAGATGTGATACATGTCATAGGATGATACATCATGTAGTATAATGACTAACAGACATAATAGTTAATATATGAGGAGCTCTGGTAGCATAGTGCCTAAGGCACTTGACTGCTAACCAGAAGGCCGGCGGTTCAAACCCACCAGCCACTCCTCGGAAGGAAGATGGGGCAATCTACTTCCGTAGTGATACTGCCTCGAAACCCAAGGGAGGGTGACTATGAGTCGGGTCCCACTCGACAGCACACAATAACAAGATTGAATTTAATAAAACTGCCAAAACAAAACAAAACAAAAAAACCAAGCCTCACTACCATTGAGTTGATAATGACTCATGGCAACCCTGTTTAGGACAGTAGAAATGCTCCAGGGTTTCCAAGACTATAAATCTTTACTGAAGCAGACTGCCTCATCTTTCTTCCCTGGCAAGGCTGGTGGGTTCCAATTGCCCACCTTTTGCTTAGCAGCCAAATGCTTTAACCACCAGAGCTCCCTAATAAAACTACAGTCCTTAAAAATGAAGCCTATTGTTATTAGTGCTTTATTACAAAAGAACATAATCATTAAATAAAATTAAGAAAGAAAAATGTTCGTATGCTCATAATCTTATTTTTTTAATTATGCATTTTTTTTTGTTTTTCATACAAAGTTGTAATCATACTAGATTTTAACCTTCACTTTATAGAATATAAATAAAATTGGTCATCAGTTTTGAAGAGGGGTCTCTCTAGGAAAGATTCAATGGGGGCAGGAAGTGGAGGAAATTTTGTAAATCCTCAACTCTTTACACATCCCTTACTTAATCTAAATCTATCTTGTAACAGTTATACCTGTGTGGCATTTTAAGGCCATCCTTTGACAGGTAAGGGAAAAAAATTTACACTGCCAATTAAGTTCACATGGGTCAAGTCGCAACCAAAGCAAAACAAAACAAAACACCACCAGAAAACTGGGCAACTTAGTACTTTATTTAATAACAAATTTCCAGAGCATTACTCCAATAATTTTTATTTTGCTTTGGCTTAGGGGCTTTCTCTCCCCGCCACCAGCAGCTCCTCCGTGTCATAGGGGCGGGGTTCGCCACTTCTCTTGCCTTGGGGTAAGGTGAGAGTGGGAGGCAAAGCCTCCATCCCTCCCGGCGGCAGTTGGCGAGGTCGGGAACCCGCAGCGGGGGCGCGGCCGGGCTGGTCTGGGCAGGGGTAAGGAGCCCGCGCGCAGGTCACGTGCCGGGCCCGGCGCCGACGCTCGGGGCGCGCGCTCGGCGGGGCAGCCGCGGGGAGGGGCGGTACCACCTCGGGGAGCGCGGCCTGCTCCCTTGCGTTGTGCTGAGTTCTCGCGCAGGGACCCCCGGAGACCGCGCTAGCGCTGGGGCTGAGGGTCGGCAGGAGTGCGAGCCAGGTTCGATGACAGGTTGTCCTTTGATGTGGGCAGCTAGCCTGGAACCCTGAAGTCGTGGCCCCGCCCCGGGAGCGCTGGGAGTCCGAGTGACCTCGTAGGTCAGTTTCTCGAGGCAGCCCCAGCCTGAAGTCCGGGGTGGGTTCCGGGGATCCTGGGTGGAGCTCTTTCTGCGCATGGGGGTGGTGGGCATTCGTCTCCTGGGAGTGGCTGATGGTCAGGGTCGGTGCGCAAAGATGCTAGGCTCCCAGACGAGCTTCTTTCTCTTCCTGGCAGCCACTGGCTGCTTCAATGCTGCAGGAAGTTAAAAGTAGCAAGATGTTGGCATTTGTTGCACTTCCACATGGGTGGTACGACTTTGTGCTGATGCCACTTGCAGTCCTTACGAAGCTGCATGCTTTCTAGGTCCTTTAGTGTATCCACTGTAACTTAATTTTCCTACTAACATAAGGAGGGTTTCACAATGGAAGTCACGCGCTGTTCATGTGGCTGTGTTACGATGCACCGAATATTGAGTTGAAATACAGAAACAGCTTGAAAAATTGTAGCTGCCCAAGAGAAATATAAATGTTTCACTTGTTCCGTGGCCCTTTGGATTGGCAGGAAGCGTTGAAAAGGGTTATCTTGTGTAAAAGGGTTATCAGTGTAGTATTCGTTTTTAGCTGTTAAAGTTACCTCTTATGCAGACAGTATTGTGAAATTTAATAGTTGGCAGTGTGATACTGAGTTGAACAAGGCTGATAGAGTGTTGCAAATTTAACTCTTAGATTTTTGTGGGTAACTGACATATAATTAAATCAACACTCAAAATCAGTGATGAATTTTCCTTGGAACTTGTTATCCTTAGTCTTTGCATTCCGGTGTCCTCACCTCTTTACTCAGCATTGGAAAATTAGGAATTTGTTTGACGGGCTGGCAATGTCCACCCTCTAACCCAATTTTTGCAGCCATTGTACCTATACATTCTGAATCTCCAAACTTAAATTTTAAAGATCTTTGTACTAATTAATAGTTACATAATCCACTCTCTTTTCATCCACTATTCTAAATAATTAGATGACCTGTACTGCCTTGGAAACCCAAGGAGGGGTTGCTGTGAGTCGGGTATGACTGGAGGGCACATAATAACAACAGCTTGTTGTTGTTGTTATGTGCCCTCAAGTCGGCCCCAACTCATAGCGACCCCTCCTTGGTTTTCCGAGGCAGTATCACTACAGAAGTAGGATTGCCCAACCTTCCTTCCGAGGAGTGGTTGGTGGGTTTGAACTGCCAGCCTCCTAGTTAGCAGTGGTTAGGAGTGGCTGAACAACAGCTTACAGTCTGTTGAAAGAAGGGAAGAAAACTACTAGTAACATTCTCTTTTAAAATTAACACCTTTTTCATTTCTACCAAACAGAACTCCCCCCATAACAATTGAGTAACTGATAATCCAAATAGGAGTAATTACTACAAATTGAGCTGGTTTGTTTGAAGTAGCTTTGTGAAGAACACTTATCAGATAATATTTACTAAATATCTCATTGTGAATCAGAAGGAACTTGTGCTTTGCTGCCTAGCTCTGTCTTTTGAGGGCCCTCATGCTTGCCTTTCAGCAGTACTTTGTTTGTTGGTTGTACCTTTGATTAGGAGCTGTGGTGGAGCAATGGTTAATGCCTTCCGCTGCTAAACAAAAAGCTATTCTGGGGAAGACAGAATAGGCAGTCTGCTTACTTAAAGATTTACAGCCTTGGAAACCCAGGGACATTTCTACTTTGTCCTGTAGGGTCGCTATAAGTCAGAATCAACTCCATTTTGGTTTTTGCCCTTCTCCCAAAAGAATAGAAAATGATAGTATTTTAGAACCACCAACCAGGTTGAAGGTAATAGCCAGTCTCTTTTCAGTGATAAGATGGTGAAATAGTCAATTAAGTAAATTAGAATTTTTTTTTTTTCCTTATGGCTTTTACTTAAGGGTACATCTAAATTTGATCATAATATTTTTAACTTGGAACTCTGTTGTAGCGATTTCTTACCTCTTGACTTTACTAGAAGCTAAACTTTTGTATATGTTCACTGAGAAAGGTAGTAGAAAGTAGAAACACAGTCTAAGAATATACAGAAAAAATGAGATAGTAAGTGCATATGAGATTTTGAGATGTGTAGAACCTTGTCAGTTTTTTCAGGTTAGATCTGGTGGTAATCAGAACCTTACTGATGACTTAGTAAATTCTTTGCAGTTGCAGGAAAGAGACAGGTGTTACCAGTGTAGGCACTAGTTTATACTAATCTCACTAAAACACAAAAACCAAACTAACTGCCTCGAGTCGGATCTAACTCATAGCGACCTCTCCTTGGGTTTCCGAGTCATTATCACTGTGGAAGTAGATTGCCCAATCTTCCTTCTGAGGAGTGGCTGGTGGGTTTGAACCGCCAGCCTTCTGGTTAGCAGTCAAATGCCTTAGGCACTATGCCATCAGAGCTCTCATTAGAATTCATTAATGACAAGTCAGAAAAGAAACTGTCACATAATCTGTACAGTACATCTTAATTGATGATCATGGTGTCAGATAGATATGTAATATTCTTGGTTGATAGAAATGTTGGGTTTTTCCTCATTTTCATCAGTATTACATCAGTGCTGTCATTAATTACAGGAGTTTTGGTGGTGCAGGGGTTAAGACATTGGACTGTTAACCAAAAGTTCGGTGGTTCGAACCCACCAGCTGCTCTGTGGAGTAAAGGTGAAGCAGCCTGCTTCTGTAAAGATTTACAGCTTTAGAAACCCATTGGGGGTCACTATGAGTCAGAATCAACTCAATGGCAACCAATTTGTTTTTTTATTTGGTTTGGTCATTAATAAAGTAGCCCTGGTGTTACAGTGGTTAAATGCTGCATAGGTGTGAACCAAAAGGTCAGTGGTTGGACCTTACCGTGTTCCACAAGAGAGAGAGAGATAGCAGTCTGCATCCATAAAGATTACAGCCTTGGAAACCCTGTGGGACAGTTGTACTCTGTCCTATAGAGTTGTTACAAGTTGCAGTCAACTTTATGGGAGTGGGTACTTGGGGACTATATAAGGTAGACAACAAGTATAAGAAATAGTGTAATGCTATTTGTGAGAAGATACTAAGTCACTCACATTCATCTCAGTTTTATTCATCAGACTACAAATAGGAGATTACTATCTAATGAAAGCAGCCCTTAAGTGTACATTTTCCCATCATGTGACAATGGAAAGTAACCACATGTTTTTTACTTTGTTTTCTGAAGTTTTCCTTTAAGGAGAAACTGCTGGGTATATGACTCAACATATTAATTTAATTCAGTTTGGAAGGTGATTTTCAAATGTGAAATCATCAAAATGGGAAAAATTTAAATGCATTTTCTCTAAAAGTTAAGGAATTTTATTGAAAGATGGCATTTAATTGAACTTTTTTTTTATGATCTTAAACTTTATTTATCTAGTTTGTGACCACCTCAGCCCTTTGCTTCTTCATATCCAATGCCTTTTAAATGCTAGGTAATTGTTTTCAGAATCTGTTAAATGATAGCTCAAATCATGGGAACTTCTAATGGTGGTTGTTGTTGTTATGTATCGTTGAGTCGGACCCAACTCATAGCGACCCCTCCTTGGGTTTCCGAGGCAGTATCACTACGGAAGCAGAATGCCCCATCTTCCTTCCAAAGAGTGGCTGGTGGGTTTGAACCACCAGCCTTCTGGTTAGCAGTCAAGTGCCTTAGGCACTATGCTACTAGGGCTCCCAATCTAATGGTTAGTTCTCGCTTATTGAAGCAGATACAATTTATAGCATCCTAAACTGAAGCATAGCAATGATTGTGAGAATGGCTTGGGACCAGGCACTGTTTAGTCTGTTGTACTTGGGGTCACTGTGAGTCGGAATTGACTTGACAGCACCTAACAACAGCGTTAGTTTAAGCAGTTTCATAAAGCAAAACCATGTAGCTTACTTAATTTAATTTTCACCAACTTTAATAAAGATTAAAATTTTTAGTTGAATAAACTTATGAATGCCTAGTGAGTAGAGTCAGTCTTTTGACACGTCTGTATAGCATCCTCGTTATTTTTCTCT
>NW_006921617.1:8089033-8093471 GCF_000298275.1 Orycteropus afer afer
GTGTTCTATAAATTCTAGAGATAAGTCCCTTGTCAGATATGTTATTACCAAATATTTTTTCCCAATCTGTAGGTTCTCTTTTGACTCTTTTGGAGATCCTCGTTATTTTTGGGTATATAGTGAATATGAATAAAAAAGATAATGTAAATATAAAGTGTAAATATAAAGTGAAGAATAATTAGGTATCCACATTTTACATTGGTTTCAGTGGTTTACAAACCAAAGTTTGACATACTACAATTACAGCTAATTCTTTCTCCTCAACCATTTCTTCTCTGAAAGAGATGGTCTTTTTTGTATCCTAGCACAAAGACTGGACGTAGGAAATTAATTAACTGAATTAAAAATTAAGTGATGAATGATGGTTTTCTTTTATTTTGTTTTAAAAAAGAAACAAGTGCTTCCTAAAATAGACTTTTTAATTTGCGGTTGTTTACCTTAAATTGCCGTGTGTTGTATATTTCATTTTAGTTACTAAAGAAAGCTACTGAAATAAGGGGATTGAACCATAATTCAAATTCAGCTTCTTCAGTGCTCAGATACAAAGAGTAACTAGGATCAGTGGCCTTTAATTTAGGAGCTGAATTCAATATTATAGAATGTATAGCACTAATATTATTTTAGGAACTCTGGTAGTGTAGTGCCTAAGGTACTTGACTGCTAACCAGGTTGGTGGTTCAAACCCACCAGCCACTCTTCAGAAGGAAGGCTAGGCAATCTACTTCCATAGTTATACCGCCTCGGAAACCCAAAGAGGGGTTGCCATGAGTCGGGTCTGACTTGATGGCAAACAACAACAATAACAATATTATTTTGTTCTGACTCTGGCTCTGCTGTCTGGCTCTACAGTCAGCAAGTAACTTTATTTTTGTAGTTTTCAGTTTCTTTACCTCTAAAATCAGAATAAATATGAATCCATCAAAGTTGAATTTCTAAAACAAGCAAAAAAAATGCATTGTTATTTATAGTATCAAATTTTGTAGTTATGTATACGCGTCTGCCTATCTATCCTCACACATGCATTCACAGTAAGCTTACTGATTGCTTGCTTTGAGCTAAGCAAAAAATTTTTTGCCTGCCCTATTTTTGTATAGCTACTTTAATTGTAATACTTTTCCAGTATTAAAATGATAAAACATTTAAAAAAAAAAAAAGGGGGGGTCTGCAAGTAGCTAACTGCCTTGGGATATGGTGCTAAGCATACTATACATGTTTAATCTTTTAAATATTTAGTTTGTGAAATGTATGTATTTACAAGCATATTTACTTTTTGCTGTTCCAATTCCTAGTTTACAGTTTATTTTAAATGTTATTTTAATACTAAAATCAATATTTGAAATGGTTTTTACATTATTGCAACATATTCTTTTAACAATTTTTGAATAATTAGGCTTCTTTTGGTTTTGTTAAGAGCACAGCGACAGCTGGCAGTTGTGAGAGCTATATGTCAGATTCTTCCTGATGTTTTATGATGTTCTGTTAAGTGGTATTATACATATTCACATATGAGTGAATGAATTTAGTTTGATGTTTGAACTTTTCAAATCCCTTTCAGCACAGTGTTTTTTAAACTACAAGATATAAACTTGTTTCATCAAAAATAATTTAGAGTTAGAAGCCTACCTTTCCCTTTCCTGAAAGGAGGACCCATTGTTTAATATATTGAATTTCTAATACTCAGAAGTAGATTAGTTCTGATTGTTGAACTTTATTGTCTTTGATTTCTCTAGGAATTTTCTACTTTAACTGTAGAAATTAAGCTGTCGTTGGAAAGAAAAGCAGCAGTTCAAACTATGAAGTAATAGACTTGTAACCAAACTTAGGAGCACCTATGTGGCATGAATGTTAAGTGTTCAACTACCAGCTGAAAGACTGGCAATCCGAACCCCCCCAGAGGTGCCTCAGAAGGTAATAGGCCTGGTGATCTGCTTCTGAAAGGTGACAGCCCTGAAAACCCTGTGGAGCAGGTCTGCTCTGTAGACACGGGGTCACTGTGACTTAGCATCAACTGGTAGCAACTAACAGCAACCACCAAATTTAGCAAGTCATGGTTGCCCTTTAAACTCCAACTTTTAGTGTATCTGCCAGGATGACAGAATTGTTGGGGCCACAGAATTTGCCACCCTACTGAGTGAGGATTTAATGCATGGACTGACTGACAAGTATATGCACCAGTTTCACTAATAATTTATAGTGCTTTTTAAACCACAGGATATAAACTAGTTTTGTCAAAAATAATTTAGAGTTAGAAACCTACCTTTCCCTCTACTGGACCAGGGAAGAAAGGAAACATATGGCAAAAATGGCCTCTAGTCACCTGTGTTTTGAAGCTCAGAATGTTTTTCATGTTTTCTAGTTATTTCCTTGAAAACATTATCTTGGCAGCTAAAATCTTGTTAATAAACTTTAAAAATGGAGCTCGGAACTCATAAATTTGGAAAGAGCAACTGAAAACCATCCACAAATGATCATGAAAAATACTATGTGTACTGATAGAATATGGCTCAACTCTATCTTGGCCAGCTGCAGTAAGGAAATGCTTGTCTTATTTTTTTTGGCTTAAACATCAGACAAAGTGATTTTCTTCATTAAACCCTCATGATTTGAAGGAGTTTAAGAAAATCTGCTTAGTATGTGAATTCTCTTATGTGTGTGTTTTTATAAACTGTTAATCATAGAAATTAAAGGATTTATTTATAAATAGAGATGCATTAAATTAAAAAAACTAGTTGCAATATTAAATTATTGTATCATTTATGTTTTTAAAAAGTTTTCCATTATAGTTTTATTTCTGTGGCATATAAGAACAACACTTTATTAATATTCATGTTTTGTCACTAGATAAAGGTGTATTGTTGCCTTTAGGTCTTATAGGTAGACATGATGGCTTTATTCTCAAGAATAAAGAACTGAGCCTATACCCATCTATATGTTATTCATTCATTCATTCTGTTAGCTAATATTTGGTTGCCTACTGTGTTATAGGCAGCTTGCTTCTACTGTGTTTAAGCGCTCGACTGCTAGCTGGAAGTTGGTGGTTCGAACCCACTCAAAGGCAACTCTGAAGATAGGCCTGGTGATCTGCTTCTGAACGCCCATGGCCTTGAAAACCCCATGAAGCAGTTCTGCTCTGCACACATGGGGTCATCATGAGTTGAAATTATTTGACGGTAACCAACGACTACACAATCATAGGCATGAGACCCTTCTCCTAATCAAGTTTTCGGTCTAGTCTAGGTACAGCCAAATAAATGACCACATGAATACCTACAGACTAACGTATGGTATCAAGTACAAGGTGTCATGAGGGTTTATAAAGGAGACTGAGTTCAGATTGGGGTATAGAGGCAAGTCTAAGACTTCTCCAGAAATCCAGATAGTAATTTATTTGTACACGTCTTCCCTATCACATTTATGAGTTCTCCTAGTTTGAGGCCTGTTGTTGTTGTTGTTATGTGCTGTCGAGTGGGACCTGACTCCTAGCAACCCCTCCTTGGGTTTCCGAGGCAGTATCATTACGGAAGTAGATTGCCCCATCTTCCTTCCGAGGAGCGGCCCCACCTTCCTTCTGAGGAGTGGCTGGTGGGTTTGAACCGTCAGCCTTCTGGTTAGCAGTCAAGTGTCTTAGCCACTATGCTACCAGAGCTCCTAGTTTGAGGCCTAGTTTTATTCATTAATGTGTCATCAGAGTTTAAAACAATACCTAGAATATGGTAGGCTCTCAACAGTTTATTGATTCATCTTCTTGTGCAATTTGAGATATGGGGAAAGTGATGCTAGCTCTGATGGTGGGGAAACTGACACCTTAAAAGCCTGCACCAGTGGAATGGCCACTTGGGTGCTCACTTAAGGATAAAGTTTCAAAAACTGGTGGCTATTCAGGTCTGTAAAGTCAGCAGTGCACTTTTAGTCATGATGGTTCTAACAACATGAATGGTTTCATGCTTTGGTTTTGAACATTTCCTTTTTTTGTAGCATCACTGAAAGGATCTTAAAGATTATATTGTGTGTACTGTTCTAACCAGTACTGTTATTATCTTTAAATTACAGATATTTTGGAGTTTTGCTATTTTGACTAGGTATTAGAGTCAGTGGGGAATTATTTTGGTATAAAAACACATTTTTAAAAAAAATTTTTGTTGTTGAGACTGAAAAAAAAAAAAACACCTCACTGCCATCAAGTCAATTCCTACTCATAACGACACTTCCTTGGGTTTCTGAGGTGGTATCTCTACGGAAGTTGATTGCCCAGTCTTCCTTCTGAGGAGTGACTAGTGAGTTTGAACTGCCAGCTTTCTGGTTAGGAATCAAATGCCTTAGGCACTATGCCACCAGAGCTCCTGGTTGAGAATGTTGTTGTTGTTGTTGTTAAGTGCCGTCGAGTCGTTTCCGACTCATAGCGACCCCATGCACAGCAGAACGAAACACTGCCCGATCC
>NW_006921617.1:8119212-8137319 GCF_000298275.1 Orycteropus afer afer
TCTCTTCCCCAGTCTTTCTCAAGGAAGGTGTTGTTTAGTTTCCATGTGTTTACTCTTTTTCCGTTGATCTTCCTATTATTGATTTCTAATTTGATAGTATTATAATCTGAGAAGATGCTTTGCAGTATTTCAGTGTTTTTAAATTCATTAAGGCTTCCTTTATGGCCTAACATACGGTCTATCATGAAAAATGTTGCATGTACACTGGAAAAGAATGTGTGTTGTGCTGTGTTGGGTGAAGTGCTCTGTAGATATCTATAAGGTAAAGTTTGTGGATTGTATTGTTTAGCTCTTCTGAATCTCTGTTGAGTTTCTTTCCAGTTGTTCTATCTTCCAAAGAAAGTGGTGTATTAAAGTCTCCCACTATGACTCTGGAGTCATCTGTTTGGCTTTTCAGCTCTTTTAAAGTCTGAATTATGTATTTTGGGGGTCTTTCATTGGGTCCATAGATATTTATTATGGTTATATCTTTTTGTTCAGTTGATCCTTTAATCATTATATAATGTCCTTCCTTGTTTCGTATGGTGGTTTTTGTCTTAAAGTCAATTTGGTCAGAAATTAATATTTCCACTGCTGCTTTTTTATGATTGCCATTTATACTTGGTGTATCTTTTTCCAACCTTTGATTTATAGTCTATTTTTTCTTTGTCTCTAAGGTGTGTCTCTGGTAGACAGCATATTGATGGGTTTTTTTTTTTCTTATCCAATCTGCAACTCTCCATCTCCTGAGTGGTGCATTTAATCCATTAACATTCAGTGTAATTATTGACAAGTATGAATTGGTTGCTGTCATTTTGTTATGTGTTTTTTTATGGTGTCCCTCGTTTCTTCCATATTATTTTCTGTGCCAAGCTCATGTTTATGAATCATGTTATCATTTCCTTTGTTGCTGTTGTTTTAGTGTTTGCTAAATATTTGCACTTGTCCTCTTTTTTATTGTGATGTGAAAGTTTATCATTTTTCTTTGAAGTTACCCTGTGGTTTATAATTTTCCCTCCGAGATTAGAACAGTCCATTCTGTCTCGCAACTCTCTTGACGTCCTCACCATTTAGAAGTTCTGTAACTGCACAGTATGTTCCCTCTTTTTGTTTGTAGTTGTCCTCACTTGCCAATTGATATCTCTGGTTCCCTGTTTATAATCTTTTAAGCTTCTTTAACTTTGGGTATGTCCATAGCTGTGGCTTCTGGGTTATGTCAGCTTGTGTATTAATGATTGGTTGTAATTTGGTGTTTTTGGTTCTCTGTCCAAAGGATTCCCTTTAGTATCTCTTGTAAGGTTGGTCTGGTTTTAACAAATTCCCTTAGTTTCTGCTTATCTGGAAATCTTCTAATTTCACCATCATATTTGAGGGACAGTTTTGCTGGGTATATAATTCTTGGTTGATAATTTTTCTCTTTCGGGGTTTTATATGTACCATCCCATTTCCTTTTCACTTGCATGGTTTCTGCTGAGAAATCATAGCTTATTCTTACTGGTTGTCCTTTGTAAGTAACTTTTTGTTTTTCCCATACTACTTTCAGGATTCTTTGTCTTTGGTTTTGATGAGTTTGATGATCATATATCTTGGTGATTTTCTCTTGGGGTTTATCCTGTTTGGGGTTCATTGGGCTTCCTGAATGGATATATTCTCATCTTTCATCATATCAGGGAAGTTCTTTTCCAACAAATCTTGGACTATTTTCTCAGTGGTTTTATTTTTCTCTTCCTGTTCTGAAATTCCAATGACACGTAGGTTATTCCTTTTGATGTGCTATCCCACAGGAACCTTAGGCGATCTTTATTTTGTTTTGATCTTTTTTTCTGATTGATCCCTTTCCAAAGAAGTATTCAGGTATTTCTCTTCAGTTTCATTAATTCTGTCTTCCATTGATTCGATTCTACTCCTTTGCCCTTTCAATATAATACACCACTTTCAATGAAAGATAAAACAACCAGAATTAAACTCAGCAAAGACACAGAAGAGCTAAACAATACAACCCACAATTTGAACCTGTAGAGATCTACAGAGCACTCACAAAGCAACAACACAATATACAGTCTTTATTTATTTATTATGCTTTAGGTGCAAGTCTATAGAGCAGAGTTTGTTTTACATTCAACATTTTGTGTACATTTGGTTTTACTCCCCAGTTACCATCCCCAACCCTAACCCTAACCCTAACCCAGTTTCCTCCCTTCCCTACCTGCCCTGCCCCTCATAGTTATGCACTCCTTTGTGTCCTGGATTTCCTCCCTGCGAATGTTGCCCCTGTGTTGCTCCATGGTCAATTGCACCAAGGGATGCATCTCTATAGAGTATGTGGGTGCATCACCCTGGCTTGAGTGGTCTGCATGTACATCTTGTTTACTGTTGGAATGAGAGCCAGCCCATGGGAGTGAGTTTTATTCCAGGCCCAGAATATATCCCAAGGCCATAGTATTGTGGGTCCCACCAGAGTCCATCTGATCAGTAATTCTGGTCATGATTGTGGTTTTGGATTTTGTTCCATAATTTTCCTCTCACTCTATCCTAGATCTCCAGTTTTGATCTTTTCCCGAGTGTTGGCATTGGTAGCCAGGCACCATTTAGTTCTTCTGGTCTCGTGGTCCATCATATCCTGGGGCTAATTGCTTCCAAATCTCCTTGTTTTTTTGCACTCTTTTTCACTTCTGACAATAGGAGACCAGTAGCTGCATCTTAGATGGCCACTTGAAAACTTTTAAAACCCCAGTTGCTACTCACCATTGTAGGTTGAGTGACAAGATTTTTGTGTATTTTGTTGTGCCAATTAAGTCTGTTGTCCTCCAGTACTATGGTCCTGAGTTGGTAGATCCATTGGATCTCTCTCTGACAGTGTCTGGCTGTTTGTGAGGGATTACTCTATATGTCTGCCTTCTGTTGTTTCTATAAGGATTGTAGGTATTTTGTATCACTGGTATCTGTGCAGGATTAGCCTCCACTGAATCTTTCCTTGTTCTAGAGTATAATCTGTTCGCTGACTTCCGTATGTCTTCTCAAATGTTTATATGTTTGTCTGTAGCCTGGTGTTTGATGTTAATGGTTATGAAGTATTGTGGATATAGTGGTATTAGCCTCTTTCATTTATATCTTTTGTGCACAGTTTGGTGTCCTCCCTTTTCCTAATGTTATCATGGTGGTCACACACTCTTTCTGTACCATCCCTCTCGTTACCCACATCAGCGTGTTTGGGCTCGTCCGTCCACTCACCAAGCAACAACACGATATGTATTCTTGTCTAGCACACATGGAAAATTCTCCAAGATAGACCATACATTAGGCCCAAAGGAAGCCTCAGTAAATTTAAAAACATTGAAATACTGCAAAGCATCATCTCAGACCACAATGGTATAAAATTAGAAAGCTACAATAGGAAAACCATCAGAAAAAGAGCAGAATGACTGGATAATAGAAGAAATTAAAAAAAATGAAATAAAAAAAATTCCTAGAATCAGATGAGAATGAAAACACAACATACCAAAATCTTTGGGACACAGCTAAAGCAGTGATCTGAGGACAATTTATAGCAATAAATGCACAGATTGAAAAAGGTGAAAGAGCCAAGATCAACACCTTAACCCAACATCTGCAACAATTAGAAAAAGAGTTGCAAAAAAATCCTACAGTCACCAGAAGAAAAGAAATAATAAAGATTCACACAGAAACAAATGAAACAGAAAATAGAAAAGCAATAGAAAACATCAAGACTAAAAGTTGGTTCTTTGAAAAGAATAATAAAATTTATGTACCACTGGCAGACTTAACAAGGGAAAAGAAGGAGAGAATACAAGTAAAATGAATAAATAAATTGGGCAATGGCACAACAGAACCAACTGAAATAAAAATAATAATATTAAGATAATATGAAGAACTGTACTCCAACAAATTTGAAAATCTGTAAGAAATGTACAGATTTCTAGAAACACACTACTTACCTAAACTAACACAGGACTGAGGTGGAAAACTTGAACAGACCTGTAACAAAAGAAGAAATTCAACAGGTCATTAGAAAAATACCATCAAAAAAGGTCCTGGCCCAGACTGTTTCACTGAAGAATTCTACCAAACATTCAGAAAAGAATTGACACCAATCCTACTCAAACAATTCTAGCACATAGAAAAGAATGGAATGCTCCCAAATATGTTTTATGAAGCAAACATAGTCTTGGTATCAAAACCAGGCAAAAATATCACTTAAAAGGAAAACTACAGACCAATATCCTTCAAGAATAAAGACACAAAAATCTTCAACAAAATCCTATCCGATAGACTTCACTAACATATGGAAAAAAAATAGTACACCATGACCAAGTGCGGGTTCATACCAGGATGTGCAAAGATGGTTCAACATTAGAAAAAGAATCAACGTAATACATCACGTAAGTAAAATAAAGGATGAGAACCACATGATCATATAATTTGATGCAGAAAAGGTATTTGATAAAATCCAACAACTATTCCTAGCTTAAAAAAAAAAAAAAAAAAAAACTTTTAGAAATATAGGAATAGATGGGAAACTCCTTGACATAATAAGCAACGTATATACAAAACCAGCAGCCAACATTATTCTCAATGCAGAGAGACTGAAACCTTTCCCCTTGTGAATAGGAACCAGATAAGGATGCCCTCTATCAGCACTTCTATTCAACATTGTATTGGAAGTCCTAGCAAGGGCAATAAGGCAAGAAAGGGAAATCAAAGGGCATCCAAATTGGTAAGGAAGAAGTCAAACTATCCCTATTTGCTGATGATATGATCCTATACCCAGAAAACCCAAGAGACACAGTCAAAAATCTCCTGGAACTAATTGAGGGATTTAGCATGGTGACAGGAAACAAGATCAACACAAAAAAAATCAGTTGGATTCCTCTACACCAGCAAAGAGATTGCTGAAAGGATATAAGGAAATCAATACCATTTACAGTAGCTACCAAAATATAAAATACTTGGGAATAAATCTTACCAGGGCCACAAAAGACCTGTAAAAAGAAAACTACAGAAAGCTACTTTAAGAAACCATATTAGATCTTAAATGAAAGAACATACCATGCTTATGGATAGGAAGATTGAACAGTGTGAAAATGTCAGTACTACCCAAAGAAATTTATACATTCAACACAACCCCAATCCATATCCCATCAAGATTCTTTAAAGATATGGAAAAACAAGTCATTAATTTTATATGGAAAGGAAAGAGACCTTGGATAAGCAAAGAACTATTGAAGAAGAACAACAAAGTAGGAGGTCCCATACTCCCGGATCTCAAAACCTACTATACAGCCACATTAGTCAAAACAGCCTTTTATTGGTTCAATGACAGACACATAGACCAGTGGCATAGAATTGAGAACCCAGAAATAAATCCATCCACCTATAGCCAGCAGATCTTTGACAAAGGGCCGAAAACCAGTAAGTGGGGAAGAGATAGTCTCTTTAACAAATCGTGCTGGTAAAACTAGTTATCCATTTTCAGAAAGATGAAACAAGATCCATACTTTACACCACACACAAAAACTAATCAAGAATGATCAAAGATTTAAAAGTGAAAGCTAAAACTATAAGGTTCCTCAAGGAAATAATGGTGGCAAAATTGTTCTTCTTGTTGTTAGGTCCTGTTGAGATGGTTATGACTCATAGCTACCCTACGTACAATAGAACAAAACACTACCCGGTTCTGTGCCAGCCTCATGATTCTTGCTATACCTGAGCCCATCTTCACAGCCACTGTGTCAATCCATCCTGTTGAGGGCCTTCCTCTTTTTCATTTACCCTCCACTTTACCAAGCATGATATCCTTCTCCAGGGAGTGGTCCCTTCTAACAGCATGACCAAAGTATGTCAAAGTTTGGCCATTCTTGCTTCCAAGGAGCATTCTGGCTGCACTTCTTCCAGGACATATTTATTATTTCTTTTGGCAGTTCATGGTACTTTCAATACTCTTTGCCAGCACCACAACTCAAAGACCGTCAACTCTTCTGTCTTCCTTATTCATTGTCCAGCTTCACATGTATATGAGGTGATTGAAAGCACCATGGCTCGGATTAGGCTCACTTTCATCTTCAAAGAGCTGTCTTTGCTCTTCAGCACTTTAAAGAGGTATTTTGCAGCAGATTTGTCCAGTGCAGTACATCATCTCATGTCTTGACTTCTGCTTTCATTGGTGTTGACTGTGGAAGCAAGTAATATGAAATCTTTGACACCTTCAATCTTGTCTAGATTTATCACTATGCTGCTCATTGGTGCTGTTGTGAGGGTTTTTGTTTTCTTTATATTGAGGTATAATCCTTTAATCTTCATCAGTAAGTGCTTCAAGTCATCCACCACATAAGCAAAGTTATGTCATCTACATATCACAGGTTGTTAATGAGTCTTCCTCTAATCCTGATGCCACAGTCTTCTTTGTATAGTCCAGCTTCTTGGATTATTTGCTCAACATACAGAGTGAATAAGTATGGTGAAAGGATACAACCCTGATGCACTCCCTTCCTGATTTTAAACCATGCAGTATCCTCTTTTTCTGTTTGAATGACAGCCTCCTGGTCTATGTACAGGTTCCTCATGAGCATAATTTAGTATTCTGGAATTCCCTTTGTTCTCAATATTACCCATGATTTGTTATGATCCACACAATCGAATGCTTTTGCATAGTCAATAAAACACAAGTAAACATTTTTCTGGTATTCTTTGCTTTGAGCCAAGATTGATCTTACATCAGCAGTGATATCCTGTGTTCCACGTCCTCTTCTAAATCCAGCTTGCATTTCTGGAAGTTCTCTGTGAATATATACTGCTGCAAACTTTTTTTTTTTTTTTTTTTTTAATTATCTTCAGCAAGATTTAACTTGTGTGAGACATTAACAATATTGTTCAATTATTTCCACATTCTGTGGGATTTTCCACCTCTCTTTGGAATGGATACAAATACAGATCTTTTCCAGTCAGTTGGCTAGGTAGCTGTCCTCCAAATTTCTTGGCATAGACTAGCGAGTGCCTCCAGAGTGGCATCCGTTGGTTGAAACATCTCTTTCCACAGATGTAGTCTATCTGATTTCTGTGTACTCCATCTGACAAAGTTCATGTGTACAACCTCCATTTATGTTGTTGAAAAAAAGGTATTTGCATTGAATAAGTCATTTGTCTTGCAAAATTCTATCTTGAGCTCTCCAGTGTTATTTCTATCACCAAGGCCATATTTTCCAACCATTGGAGATTCTTTCTGTCCAGCTTTTGCATTCCAGTCACCAGTGATAAACAACACATGTTGATTGCATGTTTGGTAAATTTTGGACTGCAGAAGTTGGTAAAAATCTTCAATTTCCTCATCTTTGGCTTTGGTGGTTGATGCATAAATTTGAGTAATAGTACTAACTGGTCTTCCTCATAGGCATATGGATATTATCCTATCACTGACAACATTGTTCTTCACGATAAATCTTGAAACATTCTTTGTGACGATGAATGCCATGCCATTCCTCTTCAAATGATCATTCCAGGCATAGTAGATCATATGGTTGTCTGATTAAGAATGGCCAAAACTAGTCCATTTCAGCTCACTAATGCATAGAATATTGATCTTCATGCATTCCATTTCATTTTTTGACAACTTCCAGTTTTCCTAGATTCATACTTCATACATTCCATGTTCCATTTATTAATGGATGTTTGAAGCTGTTTCTTCTCATTTTGAGTAATGCCACATCAGCAAATGGGGTTCCCAGAGCTTTACTCCATCCACATCATACAGGTCACCTCTATCCTGAGGAGGCAGCTCTTCCACAGTAGTATTTTGAGTGCCTTCCGACCTGAGGGGCTCATCTTCCATCACTATATCGGACAATGTTTCAGGGATATTCATAAAGTTTTCCAATACTATATCAGACAGTATTCCATTGCTATTCATGAGGTTTTCACTGGCCAGTTCTTTGAGAAATGGATGGCCCTTTCCTCCTTCGGAGTCTGTCTTAGTCTGGAAGTGCCACTGAAACCTGTCCACTATTGGTGACCCTGTTGGTACTTGAAATACCGGTGCCATAGCCTCCAGCAACACACAAGCCACCACAGTATGACAAACTGACAGATGAGTGGTGTGTGGGGGGGCGCAAATTCAGAGGCCCTAATTTATGGCATAAATAGACTTTCATACATAATCCAAAATGCACAAGCAGAGTAGCAAGTGGGGTCTTAAAAGCTTTCAAGTGGCCATTTAAGATGCAGCTAATGGTCTCCTATCGTTGAAGTGAAGAAGAGTGCAAAAAAAAAAAAAAAAAACAAGGGCATTTGGAAGCAATCAGCCCTAGAACACAATGGCCCTCAAGACCAGAAGAAGAACATGATGGTGCCTGGCTACCAATGCCAACCACTCAGGAAAAGATCAAATCTGGAGATTCTGGATAGAGTGGGAGGAAGAATGTGGACCAAAATCCAAACACTGAATAATGATCAGAATTACTGGTGGGATGGAGTCTGGTGAGACCCCCAATACTATGGTTCTGGGATACATTCTGGGTCTGGAATAAAACTCACTCCTTTGGACTGGCTCTCAGCCCAATAGTAAACAAGATGCAGACCACTCAAGCCAGGGTGACGTACCCACATACTCCATGGAAATGCATCCCTTGGAACAACTGACCATAGGGCACCAGAGGGGCAACATTTGCATGGAGGAAATGCAGGACACAAGGGAGTGCATAACTATGAGGGACACAGGGGGAGAGTTACTGGGCAGGGAGGGGAGGAGACTGGGTTAGGGTTGGGGATGGTAATTGGGGAGTGAAACTAAATGTACACGTAATGTTGAATGTAAAACAAACTCTTAAAATAATAATAAAAACAATGCACAAACAACAGAAACTAGATGATTGGGACATTCTAAAAATTAAATTTTCATTTGCTTCAAAAGACTTCCTCAAAATAGTAAAAAGAAAACCAACAGATTGGGAAGAATACTTGGCAACAACATACCTGACAAGGGGTGGACTGCTAAAATTCATGGAAAACTTCAGTATCTCAATTTGAAAAAGATGAACAGTACACTTGCAAAATGGACAGGATATTCAGGTGGTCAAAAAATACATGATGAAATGTTCATAGTCATTAGCCATTAGAGAGATGCAAATCAAAACAACAATGAGATACTGTCTCACCCCAGCACTAATAGCAAAGTTCAACAAGACAGAAAATAAATGCGGGTGAGGATGTGGAGAGATTGGGACTCTCACACACTGCTGGTGGGACTGTAAAATGATACAACCACTGTGGAAATAGGTATGATGATTTCTTAAAAAGTTGGAATTAAATGTACCATTTGATTGAGCAATCCAGTTACTGAGTATATATCCTAAAGAAGTGAGAGCCAGGACAAGAACAGATATATGCACACCCATGTTCATTGCAACACTATTCACAATAGCAAAGAGATGGAAACAACCTAAGTGCCCTGTAACAGAAGAGTGGATAAACAAACTATGGTACATACACACAGTGGAATACTATGCAACACTAATGAATAATGTAGAACCTGTGAAGGACCATATCACATGGATGAACTTGGAAGACATTATGCTGAGTGAAATATATCACTCATAGAAGGACAAATATTATATTAGTACTATTGTAAAAAGTCAAAGAAAGGTTTATATATGGAAGGAAACTTTATTAGATCAGAGATGAGAGAGGTGGGGATGGAACACTGCTGGATAAGTAGAGACAAGTAATGATTTGGGTGAAGGGAAGGGAAATGTAACATGAATGATCAACAAACAGAGTGGCACTGTGGAAGAGGAAAACATAGGTACGTGGGAGGTACAGACAACAAAGATGAACCTTTTTGCATGTACTGTACCATGTTGTCAGTGATGGAAAGCATTGATCTACGGGTGGATAGATGGGTGAACAGACTGAATAATCAGGTATGTCTAGGCAGGCGGAAATCTGCCCATGACCATATATAGGGTTGGCAGATGATGTTTCTGTATGCATATTTGTATGTGCTGTAATAATATTGAGATGTGTAGTAGACCTGACAAGGGACAAGGTTGTAGCAGTTTCTTGACCACAGCCAGCTACCTGTAGTTGGGCGTGTGGGCTCAGGGCCTTGGTCTCAGGGGTCATCAAGTCCAGTTATCATAACATGCAACACAAAAACATTGTTTTACATCCTAGTTTGGTGAGTAGCAACTAGGGTCTTAAAAGCTTGCAAGCAGCCATCTGGATATGATGATGGATCTTTCCTCATCCAGAGGAAAGAATGAAGAAAACCAAAAATGTATGGAAAAAATTAGTCTAGTGGACTAGTGGACCATTCTGTCCTCAGTCTGTATGACCATGAGACCAGAGGAACTAGATGTTGCCTGGCTACCACTGTCAAGTACTTGGAAGGGGGTCAGTGCAGGAGATCCTGGATAGAGTAGGAGAACAAAGTGGAACAAAACTCCAAATCATAAAAAAAAAAAAAAAAAAAAAAGCCATGTTAGCTGGTCTGGTAGAGCCTGGTGAGACCCCTGAGACTATGACCCCTAGTTACCCTTCAGATCTGGAACTGAACTCACTCCTATGGCTTCCAGGCAAACAGTAGATAAGCATATGGGGTGAACATCTACATATGGGAGCGAAGGACACAGGGAAGAGGTAACTATGGGGTGGAAGTAGGAAGAGAGCCATTACATTGTGGGGAATTGCAGTCATTGTCATGAAACAAAATGTTTATGAACTGCTGTATGGAGAATGAATTTGCTCTGTAAACTTTCATCCAAGTCACAATAAAAATAAAAAAATATAAAAAAGAAGAAAATACTATGGCTTGGTTAGGTGCACCTTAAGGAGCTCTGGTGGCACAATGACTAAGGCATCTTCCTGCTTACCAGAAGGTTGGTGGTTCAAACTCACCAGCCATTCTGCAGAAGGAAGACTGGGCAATCTATTTCCAGTAAGATTTGCCACCTTGGAAACCCAAAGGGGGTCGCTATGAGTCTGAATCGACTTGATGGCAGTGAATTTGGTTTTCGGTTAGGCACACCTTAAGTCTTGAAAGAGACATCTTTACTCTTCAGCATTTTAAAAAGGTCTTTTGCAGCAGATTTGCCCAGTGTGATATGTTGTCTGATTTCTTGACTGCTGCTTTCATGGTTGTTCATTATGGGACCAAGTAATATGAAATCTTTGACAACCTCAATCTTTTCTTCATTTACTGTGTTACCGCTTCTGGTCCAGTTGTGAGGATTTCCGTTTTCTTTATGTTGAGATGTAATCCATACTGCAGACTGTAATATTTAATCTTCATCAATAAGTGCTTCAAGTCATCCATCTTCCCTTTCAGCAAGCAAGGATGTATCATCTGCATATTGCAGATTGTTAATAAGTGTTTCAGGGATACCATCCGCTTTTTCCCCTCTTCTTAGATCCTCTTCGCTGCCTCTTTTCTCGTAAATGTTAGTGTTTCCCAGAGGGGAATCTCATTTATGCCTGTGGTTTCAATAATTGTTGTTAGATGCTGTTGAGTCGATTTTGACTTATAGTAACCACATGTGATAGAGTAGAACTGCCCCACAGGATTTTCTTGACTACAGTCTTTATGTAAGCAGATTACCATGTTTTTCTCCTGCAGAGCCACTTGGGTGGGTTTGAACTGCCAACTTTCAGTTGAGTGCTTAACTGTTTGCCTCACCAGAGTTCCTTTGTTTTAGTGATAACTTCCACTATTTTAATTTCAGTCTAGCACTGCTTTCTTGTGCTCAAGCTCTGCATTAGCTAATTGTTTACTGAACATCTTCATCTCCCATAGGAGTCTCAAGCTCCCCAGGACCAAAGTGGAATCTTTTTACCCAAAACTGTGTCATCTTGGCTCATCATCCCACCCTGTTGTCCAGGCTAGAATTGTTACTCACCTTTGTGGTCTTGATGAACTACTTACTCTTCAAATCTGAGCTTAAGTGTCACTGTCTCTGTGATTCTATTTGTAGTGTACTAGTTAGTGTAAGACCTTGGTTGACTTTAGGAGAAGAGGTGAGAATCAAGATTGGTCAAAGTTGATTTCTATGAGGTAGGGCTCAGGCCTACCTCCACACTCCAACTTTGTACCAATTCTGACACTAGCTGTCCTTCTCGCAGCACTCTCAACTTCTCTGCTGGGTTTGCTAATTTGTTTTAATAGCCACACAGAATTCAAAGACCATACTCACAGTTATGGACTTTATTGGGGAAGTAACACGTTGCAATTCAGAATCAGTGTCAACTTGGAGGTCAAAACTCATTGCTGTCAAGTCAGATCAGACTCATAGAGATGTCTCCTTGGGTTTCTGAGTCAGGAGCACTACAGAAGTAGATTGCCCAATCTTCCTGCCAAAGAGTGGCTGGTGGGTTTGAATGCCAGCCTTCTGGTTAGCAGTCAAATACCTTAGGCACTATGCCACCAGAGCTCCTAACTTGGAGGTAACAGGATAGAATTCAGTTAGGACAGCTTCGAAGCAAGACAGCTCTCAGCTCCTTCTTGCCTGTACTCTCCCACCGTCTCACACTGCTGCTGCTATGCTGCCGCCATGCAGTCTCACGCCATCTCTTGTGTTACAGCTCTTGTTCTCCCAGGTCTAGGAGGTTCTCAGCGCATCAACCCTGGGTCCAAAGGACACACTCCACACTCAGTTCTTCTTGATGGTGGTGAGGTCCTGTTTAACCCCTATGGGATTAACCCCCTTAAACCTACCAGATGGCAAAATTGACCAATCCCCTCTGTAGGCTACAGTCACCTAGTTTGCATAGCAATTGACCAATATCCTCAAGGGTTTTATGCACATCATTTGAGTAGTAAACAATCCAGTCCCTGCAAGATTATGGCCTAGGAAATAATCTGAGCAGAACTACAAACCAATGACCAGAAAGGCCTTATATAAAGAGAAACCCATTGTACTGCACCTTCCATAAGTAATGCAGGCAGAGGGTTAATTCCTGTCTCCTCTGTGCCACCCTTGTTCCCTGTACACCACTGGACTTGACACATGTTGTTAGGATTATTTGTTTGCATCTTTGCCCTATTTCTAGAGGGGAGGGAATGTACTTTCCACCTTGTCATTAGTCATGAAACAGTTATTGATTAAAGTTTAATCAGAAGCACTTAATGGGCTTCTGTCCTGGTTAATACTATATTATAATGGATTATTTAAGTAGACAATTGGTTTATTTTTGTCATTTTCATATTTATTATTGTACAAAAATGGAAGTACTTAAGAAAATTGTTTTTGTCTATAAATCCAGTGTGGTGAGAACCCAAGGATAATGTTATAGGAAACTTTTAGTATATTTTGAAAATCTTCAGATTTCTTTGAGTCGTCCTTAAAAATAGTGGAAAGAATATTAAAACTTTTTTTTTTTTTTTTTTTTGTACTATGCAAGTCTAGGAGCTCTGGTAGCATAGTGCCTAAGGCACTTGACTGCTAACCAGAAGGCTGGCAGTTCAAACCCACCAGCCACTCCTCGGAAGGAAGGTTGGGCAATCTACTTCCATAGTGACACTGCCTCGGTAACCCAAGGAGGGGTCGCTATATGTCAGGTCCGACTCAGCAGCACACAACAACAACACAGCATGCAAATCCAGATTGTCACTCCTTGTTTATTATATTTGACTGACTGAAAATATGTATAAAATCACATGCCTGTTTAATTAGACATGAAGATTTTTTCTTTTATTTTCAATTACTTACATACACTTTCTTAATACAGAAGAAATGCCTTTATATTACAGGAAATTTAGAAAACATATCTATCAAAAGAAGAAAGTTAAAGCGATTTATAATTCTAGCAAGGAGTAACCACTATTATCATCCTGATGTATTTCCCACTCTTTGTCCATGGATGTATGAAGTATATTTAGAGATTATGCTATATTGTAACCATTTTGGCCTGACAGTACATTGCAGTTCCATAGTTACAGAAATTCTTCTACAATATTTTTAATGTTTTCCTAGTATCCAGTTAAGTGAATGATACTTTACTGATGGACATTCTTTGATTTTTTTGTTTTATAAATAGTGCTACAATGAATGTAAGTATTGTTAAAATTTTAAAATGTTTAATCAGTGTCTTAGTTTTGAAAGTGAGTGTGTTGTTGTTGTTATGTGCCATCGAGTTGGACCCAACTCATAGCGACCCCTCCTTGGGTTTCTGAGGCAGTATCTCTATGGAAGTAGATCACCCACCCTTCCTTCTGAGGAGTGGCTGGTGGGTTTGAACTGCCAGCCTTCTGGTTAGCAGTCAAGTGCCTTAGGCACTATGCTTACTGAGTTCCTAAAGTGAGTGTAGAAGGTGATTAATATAAAAGCTGATTAATATAAAAGCTGATGGGTAAGCCGTGTGGCATTGTGGCAACAGGGCATCATGAACATTGTTAGATAAAGACTTCCATAAACAAGTGTGGTAGGAATACCCCTCTGGGTCAGAGTCTGGATTTGGCTTTCCTCCAGGTTTTTAGGCGTTCTTTCAATGGGAAATTGGTAAGCAAGGCCATGAGTGAGCCTGGGAAACAGGCATGCCCCAGTTTGATTATTTGGTAAGGCTGTAGTATGGACCAGGTCTAGGCCTCTGGCTGGACAGAAATTGTCAGGAGAGATGCTGCTGTTTACTTTGTTTTTTTGAGCTCCCAGAGGCCACTTTTAATTTCAAGTATAAGTTGAAGCAGAACACTTCAGATGGGCGAATATACTCAGCTGATTCAGGCAACAAGATTCAGAAGGCAGAAACTTGATTAGCACATAGCCCAAAGAGGCCCATGCCTAAAATCTAGACCAGGGCACAGCTAAATTTCAGGTATCTCCCTTCCTCTGGGGATTCCCTTTGCTAATTTATTTCCTCTCTAGTGTAGCTTCCTGAGAGATGATAGTTGGGAAGTAAATTTAGATCCTTTTGTGGCTAGAAATACCTTTATTCAGCTCCTATGTTTGATTTCCTAGGTATAGAATTCTGAGTTGGAAGTAATTTTCCTCCAGGACTTTGAGGCATTGCACTATTGTCTTTTAGCTTCTTATGTTATGGCTGAAAAGTGAAAATCCATTCTGATTTCCCTTTCTTTGTTTACCTATATTTTTCCTCCCTGTAAGCCTATTGTGGTGGTTAAGTTTGTGTGTCGACGTGGCTGGGCCTGGTTGAGTGGCTGGGCAACTGAATGTAGTTATTCCCCCTGGTGAGATTTGTAATTAACTCCATGGTGGAATGTATAGGAGCAGCTGACTAGCTGCTTTGGGTATGTAGTCTGCTTCCTGTATATAAGAAACAGCTTTGGGGATGGTCTCTAGCTTTTGGCATGCTTGAACCCTGCAGGTAGCTGAGTTGTTTTTCAGTAGCCTGCCATATGCTCTGCTTACCTTGGGATTGTCAGTGGATTTGGATCAATGGCCTGCTATGTTGTTTGGTAACATCAGGACTGTGCCTTTTTACTTGTTAACCTTGGGCTTGTTAGCCTCAGCAGCCAGCAGCTGTCTGAGTGAAGAAAAGCCTCTAGCTTCAGTGGGCCGGGGGCAGGAGGCAGAGCTGAACCCCAGGGTTGAGGGGCTTTCACCCAGCCCCTAGAGCCTGGCATTTTGAAGTCAGATTTAAGGCCTCCAAATTATTAGAGAATAAACTCCTGTTTCTTCAAGCTATCCCGTTTGTGGTATGTTCTTGTCAGAGTGGCACAAGGTAACCAAAACACCTATGGAATCTTGTCTTCTGAGTTGTGAAATGTCATGATGATGTGCCTTGGTGGAAGATTCTTTTGTGTATAGAGCAGAAATTGTCAAAAATTGTTGGATTCTCATTGGTCCCTTCAATTCTGGAAAATTTCAGTTCTGGAAATAAATTGAGTAATTTATTTCCTCTCTCTCTGTTTGCTCTTTCTGGAACTTCCATTTCAGTGTGGGACCTCCTGGACCATCTTCTTCATTCTCTTATATTTTCTAGAAGATATTTTCAACCTTCTCTTCTAACTTTCTATTTAGCTTGTTATTTCTGCTAACTTTCTATTTAGCTTGTTATTTCTGCAATAATTTTTGATTTCCAAAGTTATTTTTTCTGTTATTTTATTATTTTTCTTCATGTTTTAGAATATATTATCTTTTATTCTCTAACGATATTTTCCCCCCAATTGTCATTCAATCTATTTCAACTTGCACTACCTTGTGTGCCAGGTAGAACTATGCTCTGTGTGTTTTTCAAGGCTGTGACCTTTTGGAAGCATATTACCAGGCTTTTCTTATGAGGTCCCTCTGGGTAGATTTGAACTGCCAATGTTTAGGGTTAATAGTTGAGCACTTAACTATTTGTGCCACCCAGTGACTCCTCAAGGATATTAGTGTTTTTTTTTTTTTTTTTTAATCTTATTTCTTCTCTGAATAATTTATTTTTTCTCAATTTCCTCCTTCAGATATCTTGTTTTCCTTGGTTATTGGCTCATGTTTAATAGTGGGGAACTAGAAAGCCACTGGAAACTGAGAAAGTGGGTGGGCCTTTTTGACTCTCAACTTGATTGTACTAATCACATAGGTTGGTCATTTGATGGGGAGCTCCTAATGTCTTTATTCTTGGATATATTCTCCAAGGAACATAACTAGCTCGGTCTCCTCCTGGAGGGGAACACTGGAGATACTGGGGAAGAGGCTGGAGGTCTTGGAGTTCACTATCCAGAGGTTGCTATTTTTTGAAAATATGTCTTACGTCTGTCTTCCAAAATCCAGTCTAGACACCATCTCATATAGTCCCTTTACTGAATTTTTAACCAGTGCCTTGTTCGTGTTCATAGAGTGTGGTTTATAACTTTTTCACTATTGCAAATAAAACAATCCTTATAAACATCCTTATAAAATAACCTTGTGTAAATGTTTCTGTAAAACAGAGTCCCTGGAAATAGAGTTGCTAAGACAAGGTAAGTTGTATTTCTGTATTTTGAGGTTTATTTGACATTGCCAAATTGTTGCCTCTCCCCCTGCAGTATTTGAAAGATTGTATATATTTATATTCATATTAGCAGTTTATAAGAGTGTAAATTTCCTTTCTATGGCAGCATTGGGCATGTTTTGTTTTTTTCATTTTTCTATTAACCAAAACCAAACCAAACTCACTGTTGAGTCAATTCAACTCATTGCGACCCTTCCTTGGGTTTCCGAGGTGGTATCTCTACAGAAGTTGATTGCCTAGTCTACCTTCTGAGGGGTGGCTGTTGGGTTTAAATCACCAGCATTCTGAATAGCCGTCAAATGCCTTAGGCACTACGCCACCAGAGCTGTGAAAAAATCATTTACACTCAATTCATTTGTACTTAATTGATTAAGAACAGGTGAGGAGAGACAACGCAGAGACACCCAGAGTAGCAGGCCAGAAGAGCAGGAGAAAGGGGATAAAAGCCTTGAACCCGGACAGAAGAGCAGTCAGCCCGAGGGTTACAGGTGAGGAGAGACAACGCAGAGACACCCAGAGTAGCAGGCTGGAAGAGCAGGAGAAAGGGGATAAAAGCCTTGAACCCAGACAGAAGAGCAGTCAGCCCGAGGGTTACAGGTAAAGAGAGACAACTCAGGGACGCCCAGAGTAGTAGGCCGGAAGAGCAGGAGAAAGGGGATAAAAGCCAGGAAGCCAGACAGAGGAACAGTCAGCCACAGGGACCCAGGTGGTGGTGATACGAGAGGTCTCCAACAGCAGGATAAACTTGTCTGTCGGTTTGTCCTCCCGTGGTGACATGTAGACGTGAGTTTTGAGGCTGAGCCTCTGGTGTTTAAAATCCAGCGAGATGCACCTGGTGCACAGGTAACAGCTCAGCTTCTAGACTGAGACAGACTAGGAAGAAGGAAGAGGCCATCCACTTCTGAAAGGAGTGGCCAGGGAAAACCTTATGAATAGCAAAGAAACACTGTTTGGTACATTACCACGCACCTTTAGGAATAGTCCGTTTAGGCTAAAAGCCTCTCAGAATAGGACTGGGAAAGAGCTGCAACATCTGAGTAAACCCAGCCTTACTCATATGGAAAAGAGAAAGCTTTCGAGACCTTCATTTGCTGAAATTGAAGAGAAACAGCCGCAGACATCCATTAATCATCAGAACATGGAATGTACGAAGTATGAATCTAGGAAAATTGGAAGTTGTCAAAAAGGAAATG
>NW_006921617.1:8139960-8148150 GCF_000298275.1 Orycteropus afer afer
ACAACAACAACAACAACAACAGTAATTGCTCTTCATAACATTTGCCCATTTTGATACAACTACTTAAATGTGGTTATAACCCTGTATAAGTGGTTAGGAGTTTAGTAAGAAAATATGAGGGTCCTCTAAACTTTCTGTTCAGAATTTTTTTTATTTTTGGCAGTTTTTCAATGTTCTAATTTATATTTTAGTTTTAATATTTCTATGAATGGCCATATTTTAACTTTATAACTAGTTACTTATTGTTATAATACTCATTTGCATAGTACTCTGTATTTGATAGAATGCTTTTATATACATAATCTCACTGGCTCTTTGGGGTTTGTTGTATTCTGAAGGTGAGGAAACTGAGACCTTGACGGTTTAAGAAACTTACCCAAATGTCTAGTGCATTTCTCTGATAATAGTACAGTGGGAGAGGAGTCTTAGAATCAATTTTGGCCCTGCAACAAATTTATTTAATCAATTTTTATGATTAATAAAAATATCTCTATTTTATGAGCTGCAAAATGAAGATGATTATTCTCCTTTTTTGTATTGTAGGTAATATCTAAAAGCTAATTATATTTTTAGATGATAGCAAAGTTATTATTATTTTTTCATGCTAGAAATGAACACAGAAGCAGAACAACAACTTCTCCATCATGCCAGAAATGGCAACGTTGAAGATGTAAGACAGATACTAGAAACCCTAGAGAAGAATGATGTAATTGCTGACATTAATTGCAAAGGTAAGCTCTGAGTGATTTTTTTCAGCTTTTTCTTACTAGTCTACACTATTCTATCATTTATTTATTTAATGCTAATCTTTCTGATCTTGTGTGCAATAAATGTTATCTCTTGTCCTAGGAAGAATTTCCCTAAGGGTGGGTGAAAAGTCTGTATTGGTCCCTTTGAAGCCAGAGAAATTGAGATCCATTTTTAAAATTGTCATGAATCCTGAACCTTAACAGAGTATGAAGATGACTCTAAGCACACATTACTTTCTGTGACTATTTTTTTTTTTTTCCTTCTTGAAGACACTGCAGTTGAACCAGCAGGTTTGGGTGCTTCCTGATACCCAACTACATAGGGTACTTTGGAGACAGTGATCAAGGAACATACAGATGCCTCTCATTGAGTTTAGTAGATTCATAGGTTAGTCTTTAGACTAGTGTACCTTACAAAATATGCACTAGGACTTGCTGGTGCAAGTTGTTAATGGGGACCACATAGGAGAGAGATTTAACTGGAGGTTGAAGGGTTAGGATGAGCTTCTTGTGGGAAATGCTTCTAAGATGATATGTGAAGAGGATGAAGGAGTTGACCAAGTGAAGACAGAGAAGAAAAGCATTCAATCTTGTGCTGAGGCCCTGAGATGAGAAGCTGCATAGAAAGAGGGGCCTGAAGCTGGAGTGGGAGTGAGGGAGCAGTGAGGGATAAGGCAAAGTGGATATGGAGCAGCCAAATCATCATGTACCTTGTGTAGCTGGGTTACAAATATATCAAATGCAGATGTGCAGGAAATAATTTCTGCTCTTGTATTTTAACAAGCCCCTTCTCATTCTGGGAGTGTGGGGTACTGAACATTAGTCTCCACATACCTCAGTCTCTGTAGCCTTTTTGATAAATGCTTGTTCTTCTAAAGCCTCTCCTTTCCTTCCTGTCTTCATTAAGATGGCATTTAAAGAGAAAGGAGAGTCTTGCCGTATGTTTGCAATGGAAGACTAGGGGCCTCCAATCTCTGAGGAGCCTTTGTTTGTAGCTGGCGTAAAATTCAGGGTTGGTTATCTTGGTTTGTCATACGATACTGGAGACTCACTTTGGCTTGTCTCAGAAGAATTACCTTGGCATTCACTGACTCAGTGTCACCCTGCGCCTCCGTTAAGCCACTTCCTGACAACTGGCCTAGGCCTGCTGTTTTAACTCACCTATGCTGCTGTTCATGTCTCTCCTGGTCAACTAAGGGTATGTGGAAACTTAGTGACATGTGAGAGCTAAGAGCAAGATTAGTCAACATTTGTCCTTTCTCTGGTGACTTAGTGCCTAAGACATTTGACTGCTAACCAGAAGACTGGCGGTTCAAACCCACCAGCCACTCCTCAGAAGGAAGATTGGGCAATCTGCTTCCATAGAGATACTGCCTTGGAAACCCAAGGAGTTGAGTCAAATCAACTTGACGGCAGTGAGTTTGAGTTGTCTACACTACAACCTAGACATGGCTAACCTGTGCATGGGTGTCTGGAGATCTTTTACTAGCATCCCCAAATGTGACTTGCCTGTTCCCAGTGTTTGCTCACTGGTGTTCAGTGCATCAAGTATGTTCTTCATATGGTCTCTAAATTCAGGTAAGACATACCAAAGGTCACATTTTGGTTCACTTCATCTTTTATTTTAATTTTCTTCATCTTCAACTTAAACTTACCTATGAGCAATTGATGATCTATTCCACAGTTGGCCCCTGACCTTGATCTGGCATGATATTGAGCTGCTCTATCGTTCTTTCCACTGATGTAATCAGTTTGATTCCTGTGTATTCCATGTGGTGAGACCATGAATATTGTTGCTATTTCTGTTGTTTAAAAGCATTTGCAATGAGTAAGTCATTGATCATGCAGAATTCTATCATGTGGTCTTTGGCATCATTTCTATCACCAAGGCTGTATTTTCCAACTACTGATGCTGCTTCTTTGATTCCAACTTTTGCATTCCAGTCACCTTTAATTATCAGTTCATCTTGATTGCATGTTTGGTCAATTTCAGACTGTGTTGAAACCCAGTGACCAAGGACCGGGAAAGTTATGGGATGACATCAGGGACATCATACATGAAGAAAGCAACAAGTCATTAAAAAGACAGGAAAGAAACAGAAGACTAAAGTGGATGTCATAAGAGACTCTGAAACTTGCTCTTGAAAGGAGCAGCAGGTAAAGAGAATGGAATAAATGAAGTAAAATTGCTGAACAGAAGATTTCAAAGGGCGGCTTGAGAGGATAAAGCAAAATATTATAATAAAATGTACAAAGACCTAGAGTTGGAAAATCAAAGGGGAAGAACATTCTTGGCATTTCTCAAGCTGAAAGAACTTAAGAATAAATTCAAGCCTTGAGTTCCCAAGATAATGAATGATGCAGGAAGCATCAAAGGAAAATGGAAGGACTACACAGAGTCACTATATCAAAAATAATTGATGTACATTCAACAGTTTCAGGAGGTAGCATATGATCAAGAACTGATGGTATTGAAGGAAGAAGTCCAAGATGCCTTGAAGGAACTAGTGAAAAACAAAGCTCTAAGAACTGACAGAATACCCATTGAAATGTTTCAGCAAAGGGTTGCATTGCTGGAGGCACTTACTTGTTTATGCCAAGAAATTTGAAGACAGTTACCTGGCCAGCCAACTGAAAGAGATTCATGCTTGTACCTATTCCAAAGAAAGATGCTCCAAGAGAAGGTGGAAATTATTGAACTAATTAGTATTGCACACAAGTAAAGTTTTGCTGAAGATAATTCAAAAACAGAGTTCCAGTAAGATGGCAGAACAGCCAGAAAGACTGCACAGACTCTTTTCAACAAAGAAAAAGGGAACCAATTGGCACAGATACAGAAGATAATCCTGGACCCCTGAACTTTGAAGGGAAGGACATAGAAGTGGACTAAACTGCAACTAGCAAAAGAACTTGCATGGAAATACCAAAAAAGGAAACATACAGAGCTGCAGTCTGGCAGTGATGCTGATGGCAGACAGCTCAGATATTGGTGAGTGGTGGTAGGACCTAAGAATTAACCTAAAAATCAGCACTGCTAGCCAGGAACTGCACAGAGGACTGCTCTGGTGGCTGGGGAATAAAAGGTGAAGCAGAGAAGAGGAAGACAGGCTGAGCTGTGGACTTTTCTCTGTCTGGAGGGCACAGCCATTTGAATATTTACAAGTGCTTGACCATTTTGGATATTTAAAGTGACAGCGTTCTCCCAGGTTCCAGGGACTTAAGAATAGGCTCCACTTGCTGGGAACCACAAAGGCATCCCGGACTCACGGACTACTAGAAAGGTGCGACATTTCCCTTGTTACTCTTAACCCACACCCTCTTGGTGAACAGAGGTGCAGCCATCCCTTACTCCCAGCCACCTTCTAGGCTGGCAGAAATTCCAACCCAGTCTGTGTGCTCCACCGAGCCTGGGTGCCATGCCCTGCCCTGTCCAGAATTTTTTTTTTTTTTTTTTTTTTTTTGTTTGTGTTTGTCTGTTTTAAAACTACTACTACTATTATTACTTTTGTTCTTTTATCATTCTTTATTCTTCCCTTCCAGGTTCTGGTTTTCAGCTCTTTTTTCCTTTCCTTGTTCCTGGTTCCATTTTTTTCCCCCCTTCTTGTGGGTAACACTGTTTCTTGTTTTTCTTTTTTGCATTTTTCCCATTTTTTTCTTCATTATTCTCCCTCTCTGCTTTGTTCTCTTATTGCCCTCCCCCAGATGTTGTGGTGGTTTTTTTGTTTGTTTGTTTTGTTTTTTCCCTCTTCTTTTTTGGTTACTGTTCCTGTGTGATTACATGGTGTATTATATGTCCGTTTGCTTTTACTTTTTTGATGGTTATTCGATTATTATTTTTGTCTGAGTGGGAGATGGCAAAAGTCTCCATACAACATAACTACACCCATACCTGCTGCAGCTTCAATTACTGAATCAGAGTCACCACCTCCTTCTCCACCAGTGGGCCTATGATAAACAACCACCAAAAAGAGCCTGACTCACCCTAGCTACTCTCCACAAACAGTTAACAGAGATCTAAATACAACGATGTCACAATGTCTCGGAGACAACAGACTATCACAGTCCACACAAAGAAGCAGGACAAAGTGATAGAAACAAGGGAGCAGGATACAGACCCAGAACACATCCCTGAGGAAGAAACAGCATTGGAACTCCCTGATAAGGAATTCAAAAGAATTATATTTAGGTCTCTTCAGCAGATTGAGAGACAGATTAAGGAAAACACAGACAAATCCCTTGAAGAATTTTGGAAGAAAATACAAGAACAAAATAAATACAAAATTATAAATGATTGAAAATCTACAGATAGAAATCCACAAGATTAATACTAAATTGTCAGAAAGAGATAACACATTGGAAGGGCAAAGGAGTAGAATTGATGCAATGGAAGACAGAATTAATGAGATTGAAGACAAATACCTGAATATTTTTTTGGAAAGGGATCAATCAGAAAAAAGATCAAAACAAAATGAAGAAAGCCTAAGGATCATGTGGGATACCATCAAAAGGAAAATAACCTACATGTCATTGGAATTGCAGAACAGGAAGAGAAAAATAAAACCACTGAGAAAGTTGTCCAAGATTTGTTGGAAGAGAACTTCCTGATATGATGAAAGATGAGAATATATCCATTCAGGAAGTCCAGTGAACTCCAAACAGGATAGACCTCAAAAGAAAATCACCAAGGTATATCATCATCAAACTCATCAAGACCAAACACAAAGACAGAATTCTGGAAGCAGCACGGGAAAAACAAAAAGTTACTTACAAAGGACAACCAGTAAGAATAAGCTCTGATTTCTCAGCAGAAATCATGCAAGTGAAAAGGAAATGGGATGGTATATATAAAACCCTTAAAGAGAAAAATTATCAATCAAGAATTATATACCCAGCAAAATTGTCCCTCAGATATGATGGTGAAATTAGGAGATTTCCAGATAAGCAGAAACTAAGGGAATTTGTTAAAACCAGACCAACCTTACAAGAGATACTAAAGGGAGTCCTTTGAACAGAGAACCAAAAATAGCAAATAACAACCGACCATTAATGCACAAGATGACATAACCAAGAAACCACAGCTACGGGCATATGTAAAGTAAAATAAGGTTACAGGATTCTAAACAGGGAACCAGAGACTTCAGTTAGCAAATGAGGACAACTATAACCAAAAGAGGGAAAACAGTGTGTAGTTACAGAACTTCTAAATGGTGAGGAAGTCAAGAGAGTTGAAAGACAGAATGGACTATTCCAAAATCAGGGACAAAATTATAGATCACAGGGTAACCTCAAAGAAAAATGATAAACCTTCACATCACAATAAAAAAAGAGGACAAGTACAAATATTCAGCAAGTGCTAAAACAACAGCAAGAAAGGAAATGATAACATGATTCATAAACATAATGAACTCAGCACAGAAAGTACTATGGAACAAGAAATCAGGGACACTGTGAAAAAACACATAACAAAATGACAGCAACCAATTCATACTTGTCAATAATTACACTGAATGTTAATGGAGTACATGTACCACTCGAGACAGTTGCAGATTGGATAAGAAAACAGAATCCATCAATATGCTGTCTACAAATGAAGAAAACCAAAATTCATGGAAACAATTAGTCCTAGCGACTGGTACACAATCCAATCTGCAGCCTATACGACTATGAGACCAGAAGAACTAGATGGTGCCCAGCACCACTGTCATCCACTTGGAAGGGGATCTATGTAGGAGATTCTTGATAGAGAGGGAGAACAATGTGGAACAAAACTCAGAATCATTTGGAGAAAAAAAAAGGGGGGGGAGACCGGGTGGGCTGGTCCAATAGAGCCTAGTAGAACCACTGAGACTATGCCCCTAGCTGCCTTTCAGATCTGGAATTAAACCCACACCTGTGGTTTCCAACCAAACAAAAGACAGCCATATGAGTTGAACATTTACCTCAGGTAGATACACTTCTTGGAGAGAACAATCATGGGAGAAAGAAGGGCTGCTTATGCATGGGGAGATAGCTCAGGGGGCAGGAGTGCATGGAGGGATGGACACAGGGAAGAGGTAACTATGAGGAAGTGGGAAGGGAGCTGCTGCATTGTGGTAAACTGTGGTCAATGTCATGAGACAAAGTATATGTGAACCACTGTATGGAAAGTGAATTTGCTCTGTAAACCTTCACCCAAATCACAATTAACAATAATAATAATAATTAAAAAAAAAAATGCTGTCTACAAGAGACACACCTTAGAGACAAAGACAAAAACAGACTAAAAATCAAAGGTTGGAAAAAGATATATCAAGCAAATGGCAACTGTAAAAGAGCAGGAGTGATAATATTAATTACTGATCAAATTGACTTTAAGACAAAAACAACCATATGAGACAAGGAAGGACATTATATAATGATTAAAGGAACAATTGAACAAGAAGACATAACCATAATAAATATCTGTGGACCCAATGAAAGAGCCCCAAAATACATAAGTCAGATTTTAAAAGAGTTGAAAAGTCAAATAGATGATTCCACTGTCTTAATACACCACTTTCAATGAAAGAACAACTGGAAAGAAACTCAACAAAGATGCAGAAGAGCTGAACAGTAAAATGCACCAACTTGACCTTATAGACATCTACAGAGCACTTCACCAGCAACAGCACAATATGCATTGTTTTCCAGTGCACATGGAATATTTTCCATGATAGACTATATGTTAGACCATAAAGCAAGCCTGCCTTCATAAATTTAAAAACATTACTGCAAAGCGTCTTCTCAGATCACAATGCTATCAAATTAGAAATCAACAATAGGAAGATCAATGGAAAAAGAGTAAACACGTGGAAACTGAACAACACCCTCCTTAAGAAAGACTGGGTAAGAGAAGAACTAGAAAGTTAAATTGCAAAATTCCTTGAATCAAATGAGAATGAAAACACAATGTGCCAAAACCATTGAGACACAGCAAAAGCAGTGATCAGAGGCCAATTTATAGCAATAAATGCACACATGCAAAAAGAAGAAAGAGCCCAAATCAACACTTTAAATCAACACCTCCAACATTAGAAAAAGCACTGCAAGAAAAGCGTACAGTCACCAGAAGAAAGGAGATAATCCAGATTTGAGCAGAAATCAATGAAACAGAAAATAGAAAGACAATAGGAAAAAACCAACAAGACGAGAAGTTGGTTTTTTTGAAAAGATTGATGAAATTGACAAATGACTGGCAATTTTAACAAAGGAAAAGAGAGAGGGAACACAGATAACATGAATAAAAAATGAAATGGGTGACATCACAACAGAACCAACTGAAATAAAAGGATAATATCAGGATACTATGAAGAACTGTGCTCCAACAAATTTGGAAATCTGGAAGAAATGGACAGATTTCTAGAAACACACCACTAACCTAAACTAACACAGACTGATGTGGAAAAGTTGAACAGGTCCATCA
>NW_006921617.1:8148455-8149628 GCF_000298275.1 Orycteropus afer afer
AGATGCAAAAATCTTCAACAAAATCCTAGCCAATAGACTGCAACAACATATCAAGAAAATCATTCATTATGACCAAGTGGGGTTCATATCAGGTATGCAAGGATGGTTCAACATTAGAAAAATAAACGACATCCTCCACCACATAAAGAAGACAAAGAAAAAGAACCACATGATCATATCAATTGATGCAGAAAAGACATTTGATAAAATCCAACACCTATTCCTGATGAAAACTCTCAGCAAAATAGGAATAGAAGGGACATTCCTCAACATAATAAAGGGCATCTGTGCAAAACGAACAGCTAACATTATTCTTAATGGAGAGAGACTGAAACCATTCCTCTTGTGAACAGGAACCAGAACAAGCATGCTCTCTATCACCCCTTCTATTCAACATTGTACTGGAAGTCCTAGCCAGGGCAATAAGACAAGAAAGGGAAATCAAAGGCATCCACATTGGTAAGGAAGAAGTCAAACTATCCCTCTTTGCTGATGATATGATCCTATACCTAGAAAAACCAAGAGACTGAGTCAAAAATCTCCTGGAACTAATTGAGAGATTTAGCATCGTGACAGGATACATGATCAACATCCAAAAATCAGTTGGATTGCTCTACACCAACAAGGAGATTGCTGAAAAAGAAATAAGGAAATAATACCATTTACAATAGTTAGCAAAAAAATAAAATACCTGGGAATAAATCTTACCAGGGTCACAAAAGATGTGTACAAAGAAAACTATAATAAAAATGACTTCAAGAAACCATAAGATGGAGTTCCAGCAAGATAGCAGACTAGGCAGAAGGACTGCACAGACCTTCTTCAAAGAAAAGGGAAATCAATTAACACAGACACAGAAGATGATTTTGGACCCCTGAGCCTTGAAGGGAAGGATACAAAAGTGGACTAAACCCCAGCTAGCAGAAGAATTTGCGTGAAAATACCAAAAAAGGAGACACACTGAGCTGCAGTCTGGCAGTGGCTTGAGCAACCCTGATGGCACAGACGACAGGGTTTGGAGACTCCCGAGTGGTGGTAGGACCTAAGAATTAACCCAAAAATCACACTGCTAGCCAGGGACTGCACGGAGGACTGTGCATGGTGGCTGGGGAACAAACAGAGAAGGTGAAGAGAAAGGTGGGCTGAGCTGTGGACTTTTGCTGGTCCGGAGGA
>NW_006921617.1:8152118-8153559 GCF_000298275.1 Orycteropus afer afer
TGCTGGTCCAATAGAGCCTGATGGAACCACTGAGACTATGGCCCCTAGCTGCCCTTCAGGTCTGGAATTGAACCCACACCTGTGGTTTCCAGCCAAACAGTGTACAGGCATGTGAGTTAAACATTTACCTTAAGTAGACACACGCCCTGGAGAGAACAATCATGGGAGAAGGAAGGGCTGTTTATGCATAGGGAGACAGCTCAGGTGGCAGGAGAGTATGCAGGGATGGTCACTGGGAAGAGGTAACTATGGGGAGAAAATGGGAGAGGAGCTGTTGCATTGTGGTAAACTGTGGTCAATGACAGGAGACACAGGTATATGTGAACTGCTGTATGGAAAGTGAATTTGCTCTGTAAATCTTCACCCAAATCACAATTAAAAAAAAAAAAAAAGAAAGAAAGAAACCATAAGATATCTACATAAATAGAAGAACATACCGTACTCATGGATAGGAAGATAGAACATTGTGAAAATGTCAGTTCTACCCAAAGCAATCTATACATTCAATACAATCCCAATTCAGATCCCATCAACATTTTTCAAGGATATGGAGAAACCAATCACTAACTTTATATGGAAAGGAAAGAGACCCCTGATCAGCAAAGCACTATTGAAGAAGAACAAAATAGGAGGCCTCACACTGCCAGATCTCAAAACCTGCTATACAACCACAGTAGTCAAAAGTGCCTGGTATTGGTACAATGACAGACACATAGACCAATGGAATAGAATTGACAACCCAGAAGTAGATCCATCGACCCATGGTCAGCTGATCTTTGACAAAGGGCCAAAATCCATTAAATGGGGAAGAGAATGTTTGTTTAATAAATGGTGCTGGCAAACCTGGACATCCATTTGCAGAAAAATGAAACAAGATCTGTACCTCACACTATACATAAAAATGAACTCCAGTTGGATCAAAGACTTCAATGTAAAACCTAAAACTATAGAGTTCCTCAAGGAAAATCTAGGGGCAAATTGAGGGGCCCTAATATATGGCATAAATATACTATGAAGTATAACCCAAAGTACACAAACACCAGAAAATAAACTAGATGAATGGGACCTTCTAAAATTTCAATTTTTACATGCTTCCAAAGACTTCTCCCAGAGTCAAAAGAGAACCTACAGATTGGGAATGAATATTCAGCAATGACGTATCTGACAAGGGACTTATCTCTAGAATTTATAGAAAACTCTTAACACCTCAACAACAAAAAGACAAATAATCCAGTTAAAAAATGGGCAGAAGACGTGAATTGACACTTCACCAAGGAGGATATTCAGGCCACCAACAAATATGAAGAAATGCTCACGATCTTTAGCCATTGTTGTTGTTGTTGTTATTTGCCGTTGAGTTGGCCCCGACTCATAGCGACCCCTCCTTGGGTTTCCGAGGCAGTATCACTACGGAAGTAGGATTGCCCAACCTTCCTTCCGA
>NW_006921617.1:8154634-8167247 GCF_000298275.1 Orycteropus afer afer
TAACCAGAAGGCTGGTGGTTCAAACACACCAGCCACTCCTCTGAAGGAAGATGGGGCAATCTACTTCTGTAGTGATACTGCTTCGGAAACCCAAGGAGTGGTCACTAGAGTCACGTCTGACTTGATGGCACATAACAACAACACAGCATGCAATAGGGAGTGTGCCCAAGACCATGTGTGGGGTTGGCAGAAGGTGGTTCTACAAGTGTTATTTGTGTTTTCTGTAAGAATTCCCAGGGCTGTGGTGGAGCTGACGGGACAGGGTTGTGGTCAGTTCTCAGTCACAGCAAGCTACCCAGAGGGAGCAAATGTTTTAACCTGGGGGCTCGGTACCATGGTCGCAGGGGACATTAGGCTCAGTTGGCATAATATACTACACAAGGCATTGTTCCACATCCTGTTTTGGCGAGTGGTGACTGGGATCTTGGAGGTTGCAAGTAACCATCTGGATGCAGCAATGAGTCTCTCTCCTCATCCAGAGCAAGGAGGAATGAAGAAGGCCAAAGATTCATGGAGATGATTAGTACTTGTGACCGATACACAATGTGATACTCAACCTGTATGATTCTGAGACCAGAAGAACAAGATGGTGCTTGACTACCACTGTCAACCACTCAGAGGGGGATCTATGGAGGAGATACTGGATAGAGAGGGAGAACAATGTGGAACAAAACTCAAAATCATTTGGGGAAAAAAAAAGAAGGGGGGGGACCAGGTTTGCTGGTCTGATGGAGGCTGGTGGAATCACTGAGACTGTGGTCCTTAGCTGGTCTTCAGGTCTGGAATTGACGTGCCTGTGGCTTCCAGCCAAATAGAAGACAGGCATATGAGTCGAACATTCATCTGAGGTAGATACAGTCTTTGGAGAGAACAATCATGGGAGAAAGAGGGGCTGTTTATGCACAGGGAGACAGCTCAGGGGGAGGAGTGCATGGAGGGATGGATACAGGAAGGAGTGGCTGTGGGAAGGAAGTGGGAGGGAAGCTGTTGCATTGTGGTGAATTGTAGTCAATGTCATGAGACAACGTGTATGTGAAGTACTGTAAGGAAAGTGAATTTGCTCTGCAAACTTTCAGCCAAATCACAATTAAAAAAATATATAATTAAAAAATGGTTGCACTGGTACATTGACAGGGAAGTGCCAGAAATTTAAGTCAGATTCAGAAGAGGTTGTGGGATAGGGGATATCATTGCTGGTGTCAGATGGTTCTTGCTTGAAATAAATATCAGAAAGATGTTTGCCTGTGCTTTATTGACTATGCAAAGGTATTTGACTGTGTGGATCATAACAAATTATGGATGATATTGAGAAGAATGGGAATTCCCAAACACTTAATTGTTCTTTTAATGAACTGTACACAGACTAAGAGGAATTTTTTTTTTTTTTTTTTTTTAACAGAACAAGGGGATATTGCATGGTTTAATACCAGGAAATGTGTGTGTCAGGGTTGTATCCTTTTATTATACTTATTCATTCTGTTTGCTGAGCAAAGAAGCGAAGAAGCTGGGTATGAAGAAGAGCATGGCATTAGGATTGGAGGAAGACTACAAAAACCTGTGTTATGCAGCTGTCACAACATTGCTTGCTGAAAGTGAAGAGTTGAAGTATTTCCTGATGAACATTAAAGACTGTACTCTTCAGTATGGATTGCATCTTAACATTATGAAAACAAAAATCTTCACACCTGGACCATGAAGCAATATCTTGATAAATGGAGAAAAGATTGAAATGGAGAAAAGATTGTCAAGCATTTTATTTTACTTGGATCCACAATCAATGCTCAGAGAAACAAGAGTCAAGAAATCAAACTCTAACAGTCTTGGACTTTCAGCAAGATGGTGGAATACACAGACAAGATACACAGACCCTCTGTGTCAAAGAAATGAGAAACCAGTTCAGGCAGATATAGAAGATAATCCCAGAAGCCTGAGCTTAGACAGGAAGGATAAAGAAGTACATTAAGTACTGACTAGTAGAAGAAACGGTTGCTCTGGTAGCATAGTGCTTAAGGCACTTGACTGCTAACCAGAAGTCTGGTGGTCCAAACCCACCAGCCACTCCTCAGAAGGAAGATGGGGCAATCTACTTCTGTAGTGATACTTCCTCAGAAACCCAAGGAGGGGTCACTATGAGTCGGGTCTGACTCGACGGCACATAACAACAACAACAACAGTAGAAGAAACTGAATTATAACAGTGAATAACAAGACCAACGGAGCTGTGAACTGTCATCTTGGCTGATAGAATGACCATTTTGAATATTTGAAAGTGGTGTTCTGACATGGGCGGCAATCTGATAATTTGTACTGCTTGCCATGGACTGTAGGGGCAACCATACTGGTGACTGACAACCAGAAAGCTGCAACATTCCCCTTGTTCCTTACACTCCTCCAGTGAACAGAGGTGTAGCCATCCTCCACCCCCACCAACTTCTACACTGGCAGTATTTCATACTCTCACACCAGCTGCCTTCTGGTCAGGCAGGAACCAGTCCCACGACTAGGCATCATGCTCCTAGCCACTATTTTGGGCAGTAGGAGCTTTTTTGGAGAGCAGGAAGTCTATACCCAGCTGCCTTTTGGGATATAACTTTTTTGGGGCATGGGATTCTACACCCAGTTGCCTTTTGAGATAGCAGGGACTTTGTCTGGGACCAGGCACCCTGCCCACAGCTGCTTTTTGAGTGGCAGGAACTCCGTCTAGAGCAAGGTGCCTTGTTCCCAATCACTTTTTGGCCCAGCAGGAACTTTTACTGGGTCCATCTTGCCCACAGACACTTTCTGGCCAGCAGAAACTTGTCTGAGAGCAGGTGCCCTGCTACAAGTTGCCTTCTGGGTAGACAGGAACTAGTTCCAAGATCAGCTGCTCTCCTCCAAGCTACCTTTTGGGCTGGCAGGAACTTTTTTTTGGTACCAGGTTCCCTATACCTAGAGCCATCTTATGGGATAGCTGGAATTCCTTCTGAAACCAGGCATCTTACTCCCAGCAGTGGTTTGGGCTGGAAGAAACTTTTTCTGCATCCAGGTGCCTCTTGCCTTCTGGGTCAGCAGGAGCTCATCTGGGATCAAGTACCCTGCCCCCAGTTGCCTTCTGGGTAGGGAGGAACAATACCAGGACCAAGTGCCATGTACCCCACTGCTTGCTTGGCCAGCAGGAACATCACCTTGGTGCCTTGCACACCCAATTTTTTTCATTTTAAGTATTCTTTTTTTTCTCCTCCTTTAATTCTTTTAATTTTTCTTTTCTTTCTTTTCCCTGGTTCTTTTTATTTTTTATTTTTGCCTTTTCTTGGTTCCTATCATTTTCCTTTTTTCTCTTAATTTTTCCCATCCCTCATTTTCCTTTTACCATTTTCATATTTTTTCTTTACTTTTGTTTTTATTTTGATCTCTTTTCTCCTCCTGATATATCTATATCTATCTATATCTATATAAATACAGATTTTTTTTTTCCTTTTCTCATTGTCCTTTTATCTTCTTCCTTTTTTTCCTTTTTGTGATGGTGCTTGGTTGATTGTGCTATTTGTGTTTTTTTATATTGTTTTTCAAAAAATTTTTGTGTGTTGGTTTTTTTTTTTTTTTTTTTGCCCCACTTATTGGGAGGCAGCAACCATGCCCATAAGACCCAACCACATATGCACCTTCTGCTGCTCCTTAGACTGGGTAAGCACCACCACCTACTTCTACACCAACTGTACAATAATAGATGTGGCCAATACCAACCTGCCCTCAGCTGCTTTTCACAAACAGCTAACAGAGATCTGTGCACTTGTGCACACATTCTTATCCTCTGTCACACCCTCCAGCAGACAAGCAGTAAGTGCCTAAGTGCTACCAAACTAGTGAATAGAGTAAGACACTAGCTTCACTCAGTCAGATATCAAAACATATTAAAGCATAAAAAAAGAAAAAGAAAAACCTGGGTGAATCACATCAACATACAATCACCAATTAAATATAAATACAGTGACATCACAGTATCATGGAGACAACTGACCATCCCAGTTCACACAAAAAAGCAAGATAAAGTAGTACAAAAAAAGGACCAGAATACAGAGCCAGAAAACCTCCCTGAGGAAGAAGTGGAATCAGCACTACCTGATAAGGAAATCCAAGGAATTTTATTTAGGTACCTTCAACAAACTGGGAGACAAATCCAGGTAAACACTGACAGAATCAAGGAAAGCACTGACAAAATTAAGGAAAACACAGACAAAACTCTAGAAAAATTTAGGAAAACAATACAAGAACAAACAAATGAAAAATTATAAACTATACAAAAACAACAAATAAATATCAAGGATATTAATATGAAGATATCAGAAATAGGTAACCTATCAAAAAGGCAAAGGAGTACAGTCAAATCAATGGAAGACAGAATTAGTGAGATTGAAGACAAATCTTTCAATACTCCTTTGTTAAGGGAACAATCAGAAAAAATAAAAAAATGAAGAAAGCCTAAGATTTATGTCAGACACCATCAAGAGGAATAACTTGTATGATCAGAATTGCAAAACAGGAAGAGACAAATAAAACTACAGAGAAAATTGTTGAAGATTTGTTGGAAGAGAACTTCCCTAATATTATGAAAGATGAGAAGATACCCATTCAAAAAGTTCAATGAACCCCAAACAGGATAGACCCCAAAAGAAGATCACCAAGGCATATCATAATCAAGCTTTCCAAAACTAATGACAAAGAAAGAGTCCTGAAAGCAGCATGGGGAAAAACAAAAATTTACCTACAAAGGGCAACCTATAAGACTAATCTCTAACTTCTGGGCAGAAACCATGCAGGCAAGAAGGCAATGGATGACGTATATAAAACCCCGAAAGAAAAAGCTTACCAAATTAGAATTATATACCAAGCAAAGTTGTCCTTCAAATATGATGGTGAAATTGGGGCATTTCCATATAAACATAAGGGAATTTGTAAAAACCAGACCACCCTTTAAAGAGATGTCAAAGGGAGTCTTTCAGACAGAGAACAGACAACAACTGAGGATTAACAAACATGATAACATAAACCAGAAACCAACCCAATATAGCTGTGTCCAGAGTAAAATAAACTTACAAGACTTTAAATTGGAAGCTAGTGACATCAGTTGGTAAATGAACTGGAATTACAAAGCACAAACAGGGAATAAATAATGTAGATACAGAACTTCCAAGTGGAGAGGAAGTAAAGACTATTTTGAGATACATGGACTGTTTTAAATAGGGAAGAAAATAATAAATCACGGGGGAAATGCAAAGAAAATTAACAAATCACCTCATCACAATAAAAAAGAGGAGAAGCACAAATATTTAGCAAATACTAAAACAATAGGATGGAAATTATTTTTAAAATCATAAGCAAATAAGCTCAGCACAGAAAATTATATGGAACAAAGAAATCAGCAACACCGTATACCAATAAATAATAAAATAACAAAAATGACAGCAATAAATTTATACTTTCCAATAATTACACAGAAGGTAAATGGATTAAATGCCCCAATCAAAAGGCAAAGTGTCCCAGAACAAATCAGAAAACATGACTCATTAGTATGCTGTCTACACAAAACACACATTAGGCACAAAGACAAAAATAGACTAAAAATCAAAGATTGGAAAAAAAAACAAGCAAATGACAATCAAAAAAGCACAGGAGTGGCAATATGAATTTCTGATAAAATAGACTTTAAGAAAAAAACCCATCAGACTTCCGGTAAGATGGCAGAATAGGCAGACAAGCTACACAGAACCTTTTCAACAAACGAAAGAGGAAACAACTGACACAGATACAGAAAATAATCCTGGTGCCCTGAGCTTTGAAAGGAGAGATACAGGAGTGGATTAAACACCAAGTAGTAGAAGAACCTGAATGAAAACAGTGAGTAAGAAGACAAACAGAGCTATGGACTGTCAGCTGGCCTGATGGCATGGACAGTCTGAATATTTCCAGCTGGTGTTAGGACCTGAGAATTGACCTAAAAATCAGCCCTGCTCACCAAGGGCTGCACGGACTACTGCATGGTTAGCTGATGACTAAAAGGGAAACAACAAAGAGAGACAAACTGAGCTGTGAACTTTCTGCTGTCCAGAGGACACAGCCATTTTGAATGTTTACAAGTGGTGGCTGGGCCCAGCCAATTTGAAAGTTTACAAGTGGCAGCCATTTGGGATATTTAAAGTAACAGCATTCTTGTTCAGATTCCAGAGGCCTAAGAATAGCCTCCACTTGCCAAAGACAGCACAGATACATGGGAGGCTGACTACTGGAAAGGAGACAGGTAGTGAATGCATAAATGCTGCCAACTAGCAAATAGAGGAAAACAGTACACTGGTTACTCAGATACATCCAAGCAAAACAAAGAAAAAAAAAATCTTGGGCAAATCACTCCAACACCCATTAAATAAACAAAAAAGTCACAGTTTCTCAGAGACAGCAGACCATCACAGTCCACACAAAGAAGCAAGATAAAGCAGTGGAAACAAGGGACCAGGATACAGACCCAGAACACAATCCTGAGGAAGAAGCAGCATTGGAACTCCATAGTCCTGATCCTATCAAAAGAATTATATTTAGGTACCTTCAACAGATTGAGAGACAGATCAAGGAAAACACTGACAAAATTGAGAAGAAAACCCTGGAACAATTTCAGAAGACAATAGAAGAAGAAAATAACAAAATAAATGAAAAATTGGAAATGATGTAAAATCTACAGACAGAAATCCAGAAGATTAATACTAAATTCTCAGAAATAGATAATACATTGAACAGGCAGTGGAGTAGAATCTAATCAGTAGAAGACATAAATATTGAAAGATTCAAGCAGAAATAAATGAAACAGAAAATAGATAATAGAAAAAATCAAGACTGGATCAATATCCCTCATGAATAAAAATGTAAAAATCTTCAACAAAATCCTAGCCAATAGCCTCCAGCAACGTATCAAGGAAATAATTCATAATGACCAAGTGGGGTTCATATCAAGTGTGTAAGGATGGTTCAATATTAGAAAAACAAACAACATCATCCATCACATAAATAAAACAAATGAAATGAACCACATGATCACATCAATCACTGCAGAAAAAGGCATTTGATGAAGTTCAGCACACATTCCTGATCAAGACTCAGCAAAATAGGAATAGAAGGGACATTCCTCAACATAATAAAGGGCATATACACAAAACCAACAGGTAACACTATTCTCAATGGAGAGAGACTGAAACCATTCCCCTTGAGAACAGGAACCAGACAAGAATGCCTTCTATCATCACTTCTATTTATTGTATTGGAAGTCTTACCCAGGGAAGTAAGGCAAGAAAGGGAAATCAAAGGCATCCAAATAGGTAAGGAAAAGGTCAAACTATCCCTGTTTGCTGATGATATGATTCTATACCTAGAAAACCCAAGAGACTCGGTTAAAAAAAAAAAGAAAAAAGAAAAAACTATTGGAACTAATTGAGAGATTTAGCATAGTGGCAGGATACAAGATCAACATACAAAAATCAGTTGGATTCCTCTATACCAAGAAATTCCTAAAAAAAAATAATAATGAAATCAATACCATTTACAATACCTACCAAATAAAATATTTGGGAATAATTCTTAGCAGGGACACAAAAGATCTGTACAAAGAAAACTACAAAACACTTCTTCACGAAACCATAAGGAATCTACATAAATGGAAGAACATACCAAGCGTGTGGATAGGAAGAATGAACATTGTAAAAATGTCAATTCTACCCAAAGCAATCTATACATTCAATACAATCCCAATTCAGATCCCATCAACATTCTTCAAAGAGATGGAAAAACCAATCACTAACTTTATATGGAAAGGAAAGAGACCTTGGATTAGCAAAACACTATTGAAGAAGAACAAAATAGGAGGTCTCATACTCCTGAATCTTAAAACCTATTATACACCCACTGTAGTCAAAACTGCCTGGTATTGGTAAAACAAGACACACATGACCAGTGGAATAGATTGAGAACTCAGAATAGATCCATCAGCCTGTGGTCAGCTGATCTTTGAAAAAGGGCCAAAATCCACTAAATGGGGAAGAGATGATCTGTTTAACAAATGGTGCTGGCAAAACTGGATATCCATTTGCAGAAAAATGAAACAAGATCTGTACCTCACACCACACACAAAAACCAACTCCAGATGGATCAAAAACTTAAATGTGAAACCTAAAACTGTAAAGTTCCTCAAGGTTAAACTAGGGACAAATTTAGGGCCTCTATTATATGGCATAAATAGACTATCAGGCATAACCCAAAATGCACAAACAACAGAAGATAAACTAGATGAATGGGACCTTCTAAAAATTAAGTATTTATGTGTTTCTAAAGACTTCTCCAAAAAAAAAAAAAAAAAAAAACCACAATCTACAGATTGGATTAATTGGCAACGACATATCTGACAAGGGACTTATCTGTGGAATTTATAGAAAATTCCAACACCTCAACAATATTGGACAGTTCTTCATAGTATCTTGGTATTATCCTTTTTATTTCAGTGGGTTCTGTTGTAATGTCACATATTTCGTTTATTTGTATTATTTGTATTCTCTCCCTCTTTTCCTTTTCCTTAAATTTGCCAGTGGTTTGTCAATTTTACTAATCTTTTCAAAGAACCAACTTCTAGTGTTGTTGATTTTCTTCTTTTGTCTTCCTGTTTTCTGTTTCATTGATTTCTGCTCGAATCTTGATTATTTCCTTTCTTCTGGTGACTCAGGCTTTTCTTGCTGTTCTTTTCCTAATAGCTGGGGATGTTGGTTCAAAGTGTTGATTTTTGGAAATCTTTTTTGGTGTGTGCATTTATTGCTATAAATTGGCCTCATCACTGCTTTTGCTGTGTCCCCAAAATTTTGGTATGTTGTATTTTCATTCTCATTTGATTCAAGGAATTTTGTAAGTTCGCTTTTCTATTTCTTCTATTACCCATTAGTTCTTAAGGAGGGTGTTGTTCAGTTTCCATGTGTTTGCTCTTTTCCTGTTGATCTTCCTATTTTGATTTCTAATTTGATAGCATTGTGATCTGAGATGTTTTGCAGTATTTCAGTGTTTTTAAATTTATTAAGGCTTGCTTTCTGGCCTAAAATATGGTCTGTCATAGAGAATCTTCCATGTGCACTGGAAAAGAATGTATATTGTGCCTGTTGTTGGGTGAAGTGCTCTGTAGATGTCTATAAGTTCAAGTTGGTCGATTGTATTGTTTAGTTCTTCTGTGTCTTTGTTGAGTTTCTTTGTTGCCTGTATTTCATTGAAAGTGGTGTATTAAGGTCTCCTGCTATAACTGTGGAATTTTCAATTCTGTTAAAGTCTGATTTATGTATTTAGTGGATTTCTTATTGGGTCCATAGATATTTATCTTCTTGTTCAATTGATCCTTTAATCACTGTATAATATCCTTCCTTGTCTCTTATGGTGGTTTTTGTCTTAAAGTCAATTTGATCAGAAATTAATATTGCCACTACTGCTCTTTTTTGGTTGTTGTTAGCTTGATATATTGTTTTCCAACCTTTAATTTTTAGTCTGTTTTTGTCTTTGTCTCTAAGGTGTGTCTCTTGTAGAAAGCATATTTGATGGGTTATGTTTTCTTATCCAGTCTGTAACTCTCTGTCTCTTGAGTGTAATTATTGACAAGTATGAATTGGTTGCTGTCATTTTCTTATGTGTTTCTTTGTAGTGTTCTTGGTTTCTTTCTTCCATGTAATTTTCTGTGCTGAGCTCATTATGTTTATGAATTGTATTGTCATTTCCTTTGTTGCTGTTGTTTTAGTATTTGCTAAATATTTGTGTTTGTCCTCTTTTTTTTTTTTATCATGGTGTGAAGGCTTATCATTTTTCTTTGAGGTTACCCTGTGATTTATAATTTTCTCCCCAAGTTTAGTACAGTCCATTCTATCTTGCAACTCTCTTGACTTCCTCACCATTCAGAAAAAATGATTATACTGTTTTTTCTCTGTTTTTGGTCTGTAGTTGTCCTCATTTGTAATGATGTCTCTGTTACCCTGTTTAGAATCTTGTAAGCTTATTTTACTTTGGATACTTCAGTAGCTGTGTTGGTTTCTGGGTTGTGTCATCATGTATATTAATGATCAGTTGTTGTTTGCTATTATTGGTTCTCTGATCAAAGGACTCCCTTTAGTATCTCTTGTAAGGTTGTTCTGGTTTTAACAAATTCTCTTAATTTCTGCTTATCTGGAAATGTCCTAATTTCACCATCATATTTGAGGGTCAGTTTTGCTGACTATATAACTCTTGGTTGAAAATTTTTCTCTTTCAGGGTTTTAAATATACCATTCCATCCCATTGCCTTCTCATCTGCTTGGTTTCTGCTGAGAAATCAGAGCCTAGTCTTATTGGTTGCCCTGTTGGTAACTTTTCATTTTTCCTGTGTGCTTTCAGGATTCTTTCTTTGTCTTTGGTTTCAATGAGTTTGATGATGATATGTCTTGGTGATTTTCTTTTGGGATCTGTCCTGTTTGGGGTTCATTGGACTTCCTCCTTCATCATATCAGGGAAGTTCTTTTCCAACATATCTTGCACAGTGTTCTCAGTGGTTGTCTTTTTCTGTTGCAGAATTCTGATTACTCGTAGATTATTCCTTTTGATGGTATGCCACATGAACCTTAGGCTTTCTTCATTTTGTTTTGATCTTTTTTCTAATTGATCCCTTTCTAAAGAAGAATTGAGGTATTTCTCTTCAATCTCATTAATTCTGTCTTCCATTGATTCACTTCTACTCCTTTGCCCTTTCAATGTGTTATCTATTTCTGAAAATTTAGTATTAATTTCTGGATCTCTGTCTGTAGATCTTATATCGTTCCTAATTTTTCATTTATTTTGTCATTTTGTTCTTGTATTTTCTTCCAAAAATTTTCTAGGGTTTTGTCTGTATTTTCCTTAATTTTTTCAGTGTTTTCCTTGATCTGTCTCTCAATCCTTTGAAGATACCTAAGTATACTTCTTTTTAATTCCTTATCAGGGAGTTCTAATGCTGTTTCATCCTCAGGAATGGTTTCTGGCTTCTATGTCCTGGCCACTTGTTTCTACTGCTTTGTCTAGCTTCTTTGTGTGGACTGTGATGGTCTCTTGTCTCCAAGACATTGTGACATTGTTGTACTTATACTTTATTGGTCTTTATATGTTGGAGCAATTTGCCCAAGATTTTCATTTCATTTTTTTTTTTTTTTTAGATGTGTCTGAGCAAGCAGAGTACTGTGTTCCTCTGTTTGCTAGTTAGTAACATTTACGGACTCACCAATTGTAACCTGGGTAGTTGTGATAGAGAATGAGAATGGCTGCACAGATCTCTGTTAACTGTTTGTGAAGAGCAGTTAAGGGTGAGTCAGGCTCTTCTTGGTGGTTATTTATCACGGGCCAGTTGGTAGAGAAGGAAGTGGTGGCTCTCAGTAAGTGGAGATGCAGGAGGCGTGGGTGTGGTTGCGTTGTATGGGCACAGTTGCTGTCTCCCACTCAGTTAGACAAAACAAACAATCGAAGAACCATCATAAAATAAAAGCAAGCTGACAAAAAACATACCCTACAAACACAAGAACATTCACCAAAAAGGGGGGGAAAAGAAAAAAGAAGAAAGGCAATAAATGACAAAAAAATAATTAAAGATACACTTTAAATAGCAAAAAGAAACATGCATAGAAAAAGAGAAGAGAAAAGAAAAAAAAAATCCCTCCCTTCAATATCTGGGATGGGAGCAATAAGAAAAAAGAGGTAGAGTAGGAGAATAATGAAGAAAAAGCTGTGAAAAATGCAAAGAGAAAAACAAGGAATGGGGAGAACCACTAGAAAGAAAAAATTGGAACCAGGAACTGGGAAGAGAGAAAAATCTGAAAACTAGAACCTAGGAAGGGAAAAAGAATATTAATAAAAAATGATGGGAAAAAAAAAAAAAAAACAGAAGGTATGTGAGAGTGAGGGATGGCTGTACCTCTGTTGATGAAGAGAGTTGGGGTATAAGAGTAACAAGGGGAATATCACACCTTTCCAGTTGTTCATGTCCAGAATGTCTTTGAGGTCCCTGGCAAGTGGAGCCTATTCTTTGGTGCCTGGAATCTGAGAGAATGCTGTCACTTTAAATATCCAAAATGTTTGAACCTGTTGTAAACATTCAAAATGACTACGCCCTCTGAACAGTCAAAAGTCTAGTTAGCCTATCCCCCTCTTTGCTGCATCCCCTTTTATTCACCAGCCACTAGTACAGTCCTCCCTGTAGCCCCAGGCTAGCAGGGGCCAAATTTTAGGTTAATTCTTAGGTCCTAATGCCCCTAGGCAATATCCAAGTTGTCTAAGCCATCAGGATTGTTGACCACAGCTGTGTACGTCTCCTTTTTCGGTGTTTTCACGCAGGTTCTTCTGCTAGTTGAAGTTTTGTCCACTTCTGTATCCTTCCTTTCAAAGCTCAGGGTTCCAGGATTATCTTCTGTATCTTTGTTAATTGGTTCCCCTCCTTTTTTATATTATTATTATTATTTTTTTTTTATCGTGATTTGGGTAAAAATTTACAGAGCAAATACACTTTCCATACAGCAGATCACATACACTTTGTCTCATTACATTGACCACAATTTAGCACAATGCAACATCTCCTC
>NW_006921617.1:8167797-8171232 GCF_000298275.1 Orycteropus afer afer
CTGGGTAGCTGGCTGTGACTAAGCAATGACTACAACCTTGCCCCTTGTCAGCCCCATTATACACCTGGGATCTCAGATAATACACATAAAGTTATTGGACCACTGTCTGCCAACCCTATACATGTTCTTGGGTGCACTCTCCACTTCATATAGATACCTGATATTTCAGCCTGTCCACCCATTTATCCACCCATATACCGGTGTTTGCCTCCACTGAGCATGCCGTACTATATGTGCAAAAGGGTTCCCCTTTTCTTTGTTGAAGAAGGTCTGTATAGTTTGTCTGCCTCTTCACCATCTTACTGGAACTCTCTTCTACAGTCTTCCTTACTCATTGTCCTGCTCTCACGTGCATATGAGGCATTTGAAAATACCATGGCCTGTATCAGGTGCACCTTAGTCTTCAAGAAGATATCTTTGGTCTTCATTACCTGAAAGAGGTCTTTTGCAGCAGATTTGGTGAATGTTTTATGTCTTCTGATATCTTGACTGCTGCTTCCATTGGTGTTGATTGTAGAATCAAGTAATGTGAAGTCTTTGACAACTTCAGTCTTCTCTCCATGTATCGCGATGCTTCTTATTGTTCCAGTTGGGAGGATTTTTGTTTTCCTTATGTTGAGGTACAATCAATATTGCAAGACTGTAGTCTTCAGTCTTCATCACTAAGTGCTCCAAGTCATCCTCACATTCAGGAAGCAAAGTTGTGTCATCAGTGTATTGCAGGTTGTTAATGAGTCTTCCTCCAGTCCAGATGCCATGGTCCTCCGTATATAGTCCAGCTACTCTGATTATTTGCTTAGCATACAGATAAATATGGTGAAAGAATACAACCCTGACACACTCCTTTCTTTATTTTAGCCATGCAGTGTTCCCTTGTTCTGTTTGAATGACTGCCTCCTGGTCTGTGTCCAGGTTCCTCATGAGCATAATTAAGTGTTCTGGAATTCATATTCTTCTCAGTATTATCCATAATTAGTTATGAGCCACACAATCAAATGCTTTTGCATAATCAATAAAACAGAAGTAAACATCTTTCTAGTATTCTTTGCTTTTAGCCAAGATCCATCTGACGTCAGCAATGATATCTCTCATTCCATGTCCACTTCTAAATCCAGCTTGCATTTCTGGAAGTTCTCTGTCAATATAGTGCTGCGCAACCAGTTTTGAATTATCTTCAGTAAGATTTTACTTGTGTGCGATATTAATGATATTTCTCAATAATTTCCACATTGTGTGGGATCATCTTTCTTTGAATCATTATCCATTAGAGAGATGCACATCAAAACAATGAGATACCATCTTGCCCCTGCACTAGTTGCGAAGCTCAGCAAGACAGAAAATAACAAATGCTGGTGAGAATGTGGAGAGATTGGGACTCTTGTGCACTGCTGGTGGGAATGACAAATGATGCAACCACTGTAGAAAGCAGTTATGGCAATTCCTTAAAAATTTGGAATTAGAAATACCCAGCTATCTCATTTCTAGGTATATATCCCAAAGAAGTGAGAGCCAGGAAACAACAGGTATATGCACACCCATGTTCATTGCAGCACTATTTACAAAAACAAAAAGATGGAAACAACCTAGGTGCCCATCAACAGAATGCGTAACCAAAGTATGGTACATACACACAATGGAATACTATGTAACACTAAAGAATAATGTAGGATCTGAAATACACCACATAATGTGGATGAACTTGGAGGACATTATGCTGAGTGAAATAAGCCAATCACAGAAGGACAAATACTGTATTAATTCATTATTGTAGAAAGTCAAGGAAAGGTTTATATATGGAAGGAAGCTTTCTTTGTTGGTTACCAAGGGTGTGAGCAGAGGGGAGGAAACACTGGAAAAATAAAAAATCAAAATTAAAAAAAATCATAAGAGACAAGAATATTATGTAATGATTAAAGGATCACTCAAACAAGAGGACATAACCATAATATCTATGCAGCCATTGATAAGGCCCCAAAATTCATAAATCAAACTTTTAACAGAATTGAAAAGAGAAATAGATGACTCCATAGTAATAGTAGGAGACTTTAATACACCATTTTCAATGAAGGATAGAACAACTAGAAGAAATTCAACAAAGACAAAGAACTAAACACAATCATCTAACTTCATAGAGATATACACAGTACTTTGCCCAACAACAGCACAATATACATTCTTTTCTAACATATGGAAAGTTCTCTGGAATGAGCCATGTATTAGGATACAAAGCAAGCCTCAAGAAATTTAAAAACATCAAAATACTGAAAAATGTCTTCTTAGATCACAGTAGCATAAGGTAGCGTAGTGCCTAAAGCACTTGACTGCTAACCAGCAGGCTGGCAGTTCAAACCCACCAGCCACTCCTCGGAAGGAAGGTTGGGCAATCTACTTCCATAGTGATACTGCCTTGGAAACCCAAGGAGGGGTCGCTATGAGATGGGTGTGACTTGCCATCAGTCATATAACAATAAAAACAAAAGAAAGATCAAACACATGCAAGCTGAATAAAATTTCCCTTAAAAACTAATGGATAATGGAAGAAATAAAAAATTACTTAAACAAAAATGAAAATACAGTATACCAAAATGTTTGAGACAGAGCAGAAGCAATACTCAGAGGGCAATTTATGGCAATAAATGTACATATCAAAAAAGAAGAAAGAGGTAAAATAACATCTTAACGTTTCCATCAACTAGAAAAAGAGCAGCAAAAAGAGTCTATAGTCACCAAAAGAAAAGAAATAATAAAGATTTGAGCAGAAATAAATAGTAAACAGAAAAATAATGAAATAAACAAGACTAGAAGTTGGTTTTTGGAAAAGATTTATAAGATCAACAAATCACAAATTTAACAAAGGCAAAGATGCAAGTGACATGAATTAAGAAACGAAATGGAGGAGGTCACAACAGAACAAACCAAAATAAAAAGCATAATCTCTCAAGATAGTATGAAGAGGGACCATAGTCACAGAGGACATCAAGCTCAATTGGCATAACATACTATACAAATCATTGTTCCACCTTCTACTGTGGCGAGTAGCTATTGAGATCTTAAAAGCTTGCAAGCTGCCATCTAGATGCACTGATGGGTCTCTTCTCGTCCAGAGCCAAGAGAATGAAGAAAACCAAAAATTCATGGAAACAATCAGTCCTAGTGAGTGGTACACCATCCAATCTGCAGCCTATACAACTATGAGACCAGAAGAAATAGACGGTGCTCGGCTACTACTGTCAACCACTTGGAAGAGAATCTTTGTAGGAGATCCTGGATAGACAGGGGGAACAATGTAGAACAAAACTCAAAATCATTTTGGGGAAAAAAAAAAGCAGGGAATAGATTTGCTGGCCCGATGGAGCCTGGTGGAACCACTGAGACTATGGTCCCTAGCTGCCCTTCAGGTCTGGAATTGAACCCACACCTGTGGCTTCCAGCCAA
>NW_006921617.1:8171619-8174513 GCF_000298275.1 Orycteropus afer afer
CACGGCTTTCCTAAAGTCATACAGACTGTGGTAGAAAATGTGAAGAGACCCCTTAGAAAAGAAGAAATTGAGCAGGTCATATAAAAACTACCCACAAAAAAAATATATATATAAATAAATAAGGCCTGGCCCATATGGTTTCACTGAAGAATTCTACCAAACATTCACAGAAGAGCTGACACCAATCCTACTTGAACTTTTCTAGAACATAGAAAAGGATGGCATTGTCCCAAATTCATTTTATGAAGCAAGCATATCCCTCATACCAAAACCAGGCAAATGCTCCACTAAGAGGGAAGATACAGACCATTATACCTCATGAATATAGACACAGAAACTTTTAACAAAATCCTAGTCAATAAAATCCAAAGTATATATATAAAAAAAAAAAAATGTACCATAACCAAAATGGATTCATACCATGTGTGCAAGGATGGTCAACATCAGAAAAACAATCAACATACTCCATCACATAACTGTAACAAAGAACCACGTGATCGTATCAATCAATGCAGAAAAGGCGATTGATAAAATCCAACACCCATTCCTGATAAAAACTCTGAGCAAAATGGGTATAAAATGGAAATTCCTCAACATAATAAAGGGCCAAAACATGCAAAATCAACAGCCAATATTATTCTCAATGGAGAGAGAGACCAGAAGCATTCCCCCTTGCAAATGGGAACCAGCCAAGGCTGCCCTTTATCCATTTCTAGTCAACATTGTATTGGAAGTCCTAACTAGGGAAGAAAGGGAAATAAAAGCCATTCAGATTGGTAAGGAAGAAGTAAAACTGTCCCTGTTGTTGTTGTTGTTGTTATGTGCCATTGAGTTGGACCCAACGCATAGCGACCCCTCCTTGGGTTTCCGAGGCAGTATCACTATAGAAGTAGATTGCCTCATCTTCCTTCTGAGGAGTGGCTGGTGGGTTTGAATCTCCAGCCTTCTGGTTATCAGTCAAGTGCTTTAGGCACTACGCTACCAAAACTGTCCCTACTTATAGATGATATGATCCTATACATAGAAAATCCTAGAGGCTCAGCAAGAAAACTAATGCATCTAGGTGAAAGACTAGGCAAAGTGTGAGGATACAAGATCAGTATACAAAAATCAGTTGGATTCCTGTATATCCACAAAGAGATCTCTGAAAAAGGAAATAAGGAAACCAATACAGTTTTTAAGAGCTTTATAGCATAGTGCCTAAGGCATTTGACTGCTAATCAGAAGGCTAGCAGTTCAAACCCACCAGCCACTCCTCGGAAGAAAGATTGGGCAATCTTCTTCCATAGAGATACTGCCTCAGAAACTCGAGGGGTTGCGATGAGTCAAATGGACTTGATGGCTGTGAGAGTTTTTTTTGTTGTTGTTACCAAAAATAGAAAATACTTAAGAATACTTCTTATCAGGGACACAAAAGAACTACACAAAAAGAGATATGAGACACTACTATGAGAAACTGTAAGAGACTTACATAAATGGAAGAGCATACACTTATAGATAGAAGACTGACCATTGTATAAATGTTAGTACTACCCAAAGCAATCTATAGATTCACTGTAATCTCAATCCAGATTCCATCAGCATTCTTTAAAGATATGGAAAAACCAGTTACTCAACTTACATGGAAAGGAAGGATACCTCAGGTAAGCAAAGCAGTACTGAAGAAGAGGAAAAAAGTAGAAAGTCTCACACTCCCTGATCTCAAAACCTACTATATAGCCATGGTAGTCAAAACACCCAGTACTGGTACCACAACATACACATAAACCAGTAGAACAGAATTGATATAGATCCATCCACTTATGGACAACTGGTCTTTAACAAAGGGCCAAAACTCATTAAACGGGGAAGAGATAGTGTGCTTAACAAATGATGCTGGCAAAATTGAATATCCATTTGCAGAAATATGAAAAAAGATCCATACCTCACATCATGCACAAAAACAAGCTCATGATGGATCAAAGACCTAAAATGTGAAACCTAAACTAAAAAATTCATCCAAGAAAAAATAGGGGCAAACTTAGGTGCCCTAGTTTATTACATAAATAGACAATCAAACATAACCCAAAATGCACAAATAGCAAAAGATAAATTAGGTGACTGGGACCTTCTGAAAATTAAATTCTTAGGACATGAAAAGGCTTCTCCAAAAGAGTAAAAAGAGAACTTACATATTGGGAAATATTTGGCAATGACATATCTGATAAGGGACTTACCTTAAAAATTTACAGGAAACTTCAGTACTTCAGTATCAAAAAGATAAATAAAAATCCAGTTAAAAAATGAATGGAGTAGATAAGCAGACATTTCACCAAAGAAAATATTCAGGTGGCCAGCAAACACTTTAAAAAATGCTTGTGATCGTTAACTATCAGAGAGATGCAAATCAAAACAGTAATGAAATGATACCTCACCTCAGCAATATTAGCAAAGTTCAACAAGATGGAAAACAGCAAATGCTGGTGAGGGTGTGGAGAGATTGGAACTCTCATACACTGGGCACTGTAAAACGATACAACCACTGTGGGAAGTGGTATGGCACTTCCTCACAAAGCTGGTAGTAGAAATACCATTTGATCCAGTAATCCCATTATTAGGTATATATTCTAAAGAATGAGAGCTGAGACACAAACAGACACATGCACACCCATGTTCATCGCAGCACTATACTCAGTATCAAAGAAATGGAAAAAACCTAAGTCTGCATCAAGGGATGAATGGATAACCAAATTGTGGTACATACACTCAATGGAGATCTTACTGAAAATAATTCAAAAACGGTTGCAGCAGTATATTAGTAGAGAACTTCCAGAGGTGCAAGCTGGATTCAGAAGAGGACGTGGAACAAGAGATATCATAGCTGTTGTCAGATGGATCTTGGCTCAAGGCAAAGA
>NW_006921617.1:8174613-8176832 GCF_000298275.1 Orycteropus afer afer
GGAATTCCTGAACACTTGATTGTACTCATGAGGAACCTGTACCTTGACCAGGAGTCTGTCATTCGAACGGAAAAAGGGGACACTGTGTGGTTTAAAATTAGGAAGGGAGTGTGTCAGGGTTGTATCTTTCCCCATACTTATTCAATCTATATGCTGAGCAAATAATCTGAGAAGCTGGACTATATGAAGAAAAACGTGGAGTACAGAGATGGTCAGAGCTGTGGACTGTCAGCTACTCTGATGAGACCAACAGCCTGAATATTTCCAAGTGGTGGTGGGACCTGAGAATTGACCTAAAGATCAGTCCTGGTCACCAAAGGCTGCAGGGACAACTGCTCTGGTGGCCTATGACTAGAAAGGGAAACAGCAAGGAGGGAGACAACCTGAGCTGTGGACTTTCTGCTGTCCTGAGGGCACAGACATTTTGATTCTTTACAAGTGGCAGCCACTTTGGATATTTAAAGTGACTGAGGGTGCAGCCATTTTGAATGTTTACAAGCAGTGGCCATTTTGGATATTTAAAGTGACCGGGAGCACAGCTATTTTGAATGCTTACAAGCAGTGGCCGTTTTGGGTATTTAGGGTGCAGCCATTTTGAATGTTTACAAGTGGGGCCATTTTGGATATTTAAAATGACTGAAAAAGGCAAAGGGGACCGGAACATATTGAGAAGTCAGATGCAGGTGAGGAGAGGGAACCCAGGCCACACCCCACAAGCAGCGAGGTGGGAAGGCAGAGAGAGGACAGAAAAGGCAAAGGGGACCTGAATAGATCGAGGAGTCAGCTGCAGGGATCCAGGTAAGGGTGATTGGAGGGGTCCAACAGCTGAAGGAGACAAGCTTATCTGTCGGTTTATCCTGCTGTGGTGACATGTTGCTGTGAGTCTTGAGGCTGTGCCTCTGGTATTTCAAACCCAGTGGGGTGCACCTGGTGCACAGATATCAGCCCGGCTTACAGACTGAGACAGACTAGGAAGGAGGAGGCCATCCACTTCTCCAAGAATTGGCCAGGGAAAACCTTATGAATAGCAGAGAAATGCTGTCTGATACATTACTGCACACCTTTATGAATAGTCTGGAAACACTGTCCCATATAGAGGAGGAAGATGAGTCACTTAGCTTAGAAAGCTCTCAAAGTAGGACTGGGCAAGAGTTGCATCATCAGAGTAAAATCAGCCTTACTCATATGGATAAGGTAAAGCTTTCAACCTCCATTTGCTGACGTGGCACCACTCAAATTGAGGAGAAACAGTGGCAAACATGCATTAATAATTGGAACATGGAATGAACGAAGTATGAATCTAGGAAAATTGGAAGTTGTCAAAAATGAAATGGAACGCATGAAGATTGATATCCTAGGCATTAGTGAGCCGAAATGGACTGGTTTTGGCCATTTTGAATCAGACAACCATATGATCTACTATGCCGGGAATGACAGTTTAAAGAGAAATGGCGTGGCATTCATCATCACAAAGGATGTTTCAAGATTTGTCCTGAGAATGCTGTCAGTGATAGGATAATATCCATACGCCTATAAGGAAAACCCATTAATAACGACTATTTTTCAAATTTATGCACCAACCACCAAAACCAAAGATGAGGAAATTGAAGATTTTTATCAACTCTTGTAGTCTGAAATTGAATGAACATGCAATCAGGATGTGTTAATTATCACTGGTGACTGGAATGCAAAAGTTGGAAATAAAGAAGAATCACCGGTAGTTGGGAAACATGAAGAGTCATTAACAACCTGAGATATGCTGATGATACAACTTTGCTTGCTGAAAGTGAGGATGACTTGAGGCACTTACTGATGAAGATTGAGGAACACAGTCTGCAGTATGGATTACATCTCAATATAAAGAAGACAAAAATCCTCACAACTGGACCAATAAGCAGCATCACGATAAATGGAGAAAAGATTGAGATTGTCAAAGAGTTCACATTGCTTGGTTATACAATCAACGCCAATGGAAACAGCAGTCAGGACATTAGATGACGTGTAGCACTGGGCAGGTCATCTGCGAAGGAACTCTTTCAAGTGCTGAGGAGCAAGGATGTCTCCTTGAGGACTAAGGTGTGCCTGACACAGGCCATGATATTTCCAGTCACCTCGTATGCATGTGAGAGCTGGACAATGGATAAGGAAGACCGAAGAAGAGTTGATGCTTTTGAGTTTGGTGCTGATGAAGAATGCTGAAGGTACTATGGACTGCCAAA
>NW_006921617.1:8176967-8178712 GCF_000298275.1 Orycteropus afer afer
GAGATGGATTTACACGGTGGTTGTGACAATAGGCTCAAGTATAGCAAGGATCATGTAGCTGGCACGGGATCGGGCGGTGTTTCGTTCTGCTGTGCATGGGATTGCTATGAGTCGGAAATTGCAGCACCTAACAACAACAACACTCAATGGAATACTGTGCAACATTAAAGAATAATGAATTGGTGAAATACCTTACATCAAGGATGAACTTGGAGGACATTATACTGAGTGAAATAAGTCAATCACAGAAGGACAAATACTGAGTAAGTCCACTATTGTAAAAGTCAAGGAAAGGTTTACACACAGAAGGAAACTTTCTTTGTTGGTTACCAGTGATGGGAGGTGAGAGGAGGGAAAATTGCTTGCTAGGTAAGAGAGATATACTGATTTGAGTGAAGAGAAATGCAATATACCAAAAGCTGATAACCAGCACAGTAACATTAAGGAAAAGGAAGACACAGAGAGGTGCACAAGAAATGCAAACAACAAAGAGAAGTACTTTACATACACAATACTGCTTTATCAGTAATAATAAACATTAATATACTGATGGGTACATAAGTAGAGGCCAGATGATCAGGTATAGTTAGGCAAACAAGAACATACCCATTACTATATATATAACTTTGGTTGGCGATATTTCTACATACTTATTTGTATGTCCTATAAAAATGTCCATATATATATAAATGTATATAATAGAGCTAACAGGAGGCAAAGTTATTATAACATCTTAGCAACAACCAACCACTTTGAGGGAGTGAGTCACCCGTGCCTGCAGCTTGGGAACCTTGGTCATGGGGCACATCAAACTCAATTGGCATAGCATATTAAACAAAGACATTGTTCTATATCTCACTTTGTTGAGTAGCATCTGGGTTCTTAAAAGCTTGTGAGAGGCCATCTAAGATGCAACAGCTGGTCTCTCCTCATCTGGAACAAAGAAGAATGAAGAAGATCAAGGACACAAGGAAACAAATAGTCCAAGGGACTAGTGGACCATAGGAACCTTTGCCTACATGACCCTGAGGCTAGAAGAATTAGATGGTGCCAACCACTCAGAAAGGGATCAAAATTGGAGATCCTAGATAGAGTAGAAGGGAAATGTGGAACAAAACTCAAAATTATAAAAAGGATAAGGCTTACTAGTCAGATAGAGACTGGTGAAACCCCATACACTGTGTTCCCTAGTCATCCTTCAGGCCTGGAATTTAACTCACTCCCTTGGCTTAACTTTAAGCCACACAAGAGGCCTACGAGGTGAACAGTTACACCAGGTAGCTGCATTCCTTAGAACAATCAATGATAATAGATCAGAGGGCAGCATTTGTGCAGGGAGAAAGCTCAGAGGGCTGGAATACATAGGAAAGAATGACACAAGGAAAAGGTAACCACAGTGGAGGAAGTGGGAAGCAAGCTGTTATATTGTGGGGATTGTAATCGATGCCACAAAGCAAAATTTGTGTGAACTGTTGAGTGGAAACTGTATTTGCTTAGTATGTTATTGTTGTTAAGTGCCATCAAGTCGTCTTCGACTCAGCAATTCTGTGCATGCCAGAATGAAACACTGCTTGGTCCTGCGCCAACTCCATGATCCTTGCTATACTCGAGCCCATCGCCACAGCCACTGTGTCAATCCATCTTTTTGAGGGCCTTCCCCTCTTCTGTTGACCCTCGACCTTACCAAGCATGACATCCTTCTCCAGGGAATGGTCCCTTCTGACAACATGACCAAAGTAGGTGAG
>NW_006921617.1:8179242-8192128 GCF_000298275.1 Orycteropus afer afer
CTTTTCTCCATTTATCGTGATGCTTATAGGTCCAGTTGTGAGGATTTTTGTTTTCTTTATATTGAGATGTAATCCATACTGCAGATTGTATTCTTCAACCTTCATCAGTAAGTGCTTCAAGTCATCCTCACTTTTCAGCAAGCAAAGTTGTGTCATCAGCATATTGCTTGTTGTTAATGATTCTTCCTCTAATCCTGATGCCATGCTCTTCATACAGTCCAGCTTCTCGGATTATTTGCTCAGCATACAGGTTGAATAAGTATGGTGAAAGAATACAACCCTGACACACTCCCTTCTTGATCTTAAACCATGCATTGTCCTCTTGTTCTGTTCCTGTTCAGCCTCCTGGTCTATGTATAGGTTCCTCAGGAGTACAATTAGGTATTCTGGAATTCCCATTCTTCTCAGTGTTACCCATAATTTTTTTATGATCCACACAATCAAATGCTTTCATATAGTCAGTAAAACACAGGTTAAACCTCTTTCTGGTATTCTTTGCTTTGAACCAAGAGCCATCTGACATCAGCAATGATATCCCTCATTCCATGTACTCTTCAGAATCCAGCTTGCATTTCTGGATGTTCTCTGTCAATACGCTGCTGCAACTGTTTTTGAATTATCTTCAGTAAGATTTTACTTCCATGCGATATTAATGATATTGTTCGATAATTTCCACATTCTGTGGGATCACCTTTCTTTAGAATGGGTACAAACATGGATCTCATATGTCATTTGGACAGGTAGCTGTCTTCCAAATCTCTTGGCATAGCCAAGTGAGTGCCTCCAGCAGGGCATCTTTTTGTTGAATCATCTCAATGGGTATTCCATCAATTCTTTCAGTTCAGCTTTGACTTCTTCGCTCAATACCATTGGTTCTTGATCATATGCCACCTCCTGAAATGGATAAAGATCTACCAGGTCTTTTTGGTACAGTGACTCTATGTATTCCTTCCATCTTCTTTTGGTGTTTCCTGCATCATTCAGTATTTTGCCCATAAATCTTTGAGTATTGCAACTTGAGGCTTAAATTTTTTCCTCACTTCTTTCAACTTGAGAAATGCTGAGTGTGTTCTTCCCTTTTGGTTTTCTAACTCCAAGTCTTTGGACATGTCATTATAGTGATTGGCTTTGTCTGCTCAAGCTGCTCTTGGAAATCTTCTGTTCAGCTCTTTTATCTTGTCATTTCTTCCATTTGCTTTAGCTCCTATCCATTCAAGGGCAAGTTTCAGAGTCTCTTCTGACATCTATTTGGTCTTTTCTTCCTTTCTTGTCTTTTTATTGACTTCTTACTTTCTTCATGGATGATGGTCTTGATGTCATCCCACAATTCCTCTCTTGTTTTTGGTCATTGGTGTTTAATGTGTCAAATCTGTTCTTTAGATGGTCTTTAAATTCAAGAGGGGTATAATCAAGGTCATATTTTGGCTTTCATGGACTCATTTTAATTGTCTTCAGCTTCAACTTGAACTTGCATATGAGCAGTTGATAGTCTGTTCCACAGTCAGCTCCTGGCCTTGTTTTGGCTGAAGATATTGAGCATCTCCATCACCTAGTGCCACAGATGTAGTCAATCTGATTTCAGTGTACTCCACCTGGCAAAGTCTACGTGTATAGCTGCCATTTGTGTTGTTGAAAAAGGTATTTGGAATGAGTAAGTCATTGGTCTTGCAAAATTCTATCATGTCATCATCCGTGTTATTTCTGTCATCGAGATCATAATTGCCAACTACCGGTGATTATTCTTTGTTTCCAACTTTTGCATTCCAGTTACCAATGATAATAAACACATCTTGTTTGCATGCTTAGTCAATTTCAGACTGCAGAATTTGGCAGAAATCTTCAATTTCCTCATATTTGGTTTTGGTGCTTGGTGTGTAAATTTGAATAATAGTATTAACTGGTCTTCCTCATAGGCATGTGGATATTATTCTATCATTCACAGCACTGTGCTTCAGGATAGATCTTGATACTTTCTTTGTAATGATGAATGCCGTGCCATTCTCTTCAATTTGTCATTTCTAACATAGTAGATCATAAGATCGTCTGATTGAATATGGCCAAAACCTGTCCATTTCAGCTCACTAATGCCTAGGATATAGATTTTTATGAGTTCTATTTCATTTTCAACAATTTCCAGTTTTCCTAGATTCATACTTCATACATTCCATGTTCCAGTTATTCATGGATGTTTGCAGCTGTTTCTTCTCGTCTTGGGAAGTGTCACATTGGCAAGTGGAGGTCTCTAAAACTTTACTCTATCCAATCACATCATTAATATTGGCTCTACTCCTAGGAGGTAGCTATTCTCTAGTTATTATTATTTTTTTTTAATTTGACAATAATTCTTTAATAGCGTCAGTGCACCTTTCAAATTTTCCCTGGTTGGCTCCTAAATAGACAATCATTTTGTTTCTTTGAATCAGGATGCAAAGAAGGGTCATGCTTTATTATTGATCTCTTAAGACATGTCTCTTAAATATTTTAAATCTTTAGGTTCCCTCTCTCTCTCTTTTTCTTTGAAAGTTGTTGTTGTTGTTTTTTTAATTGTGATTTGGGTCGAAGTTTACAGAGCAAATTCACTTTCCATACAGCAGCTCACCTATACTTTGTCTCATGACACTGACTACAATTTACCACAATGCAACAACTCACCTCCCACTTCCTCCCTATAGTTATTTCTTCCCTGTGTCCATCCCTCCATGCACTGCTGCCCCTTGAACTGTCTCCTTGTGCATACACATCCCTTCTATTCTCCCATGATTGATCTCTCCAAAGAATGTATCTACCTAATGTAAATGTTCACCTCATATGCTTATCTTTTATTTGGCTGGAAGCCACAGGAGTGGGTTCAATTCCAGATGTGAAGGGCAGCTAGTGGCCATAGTCTCAGTGGTTCTGTCAGGCTCTATCAGACCAGCAGATCTGGTCCTTTTTTTTTTCTTTTTTAATGATTTTGAGTTTTGTTCCACATTGTTCTCCTACTCTATCCAAGATCTCCTACATAGATCCCCTTCCGAGTGGTTGACAGTTGTAGCTTGGCACTATCTAGTTCTTCTTGTCTCATAGTCATATTATAGGCTGAGGATCTCATGGTGTACCAGTTGCTTGGGCTTAATTGTTTCCATGAATCTTTGGTTTTCTTCATTCTTCTTTGCTCTGGATGAGTAGAAACCCATCGTTGCATCTGGTCAGCCACTTGCAAGGTTTTAAGATCCCAGTCACTACTCACCAAAGTAGAATGTGGAACAGTGTTTTGTGTAGTATGTTAATGTCAATTAAGCTTGATGTCCCCTGCGTTTAGTCATATTTTGGCTGTCTTCCAACCTTAGGGACTCGTTCTCCAGCACTATATTGGACAGTATTTCAGGGCTATTCATAAAGTTTTCCAGTAATACATCAGACAGTATTTCACTGTTATTCATAACATTTTTCACTGGCCAATTCTTTGAGAAGTGGCTGGTCTCTTCCTTCTTCCGAGTCTGTCTTAGTCTGGAAGCTCCGTTGAAACCTGACTGTGGGTAACCATGCTGGCATTTGAAACACTGGTGGCATAACCTCCAGCCTCACAAAAACACTCAAGCCACCACAGGATGACAAACTGACAGACAGGTTTGTCTCCCTTGACTGTTCCAAACTTTAGATATATAGGTTGTTTTATTTATTTAATTTTTTTTTAAGATTATTTACCGACCTCAGTATGGCTCTGGCAATATTGAGCTAGTGTGTTTCTCTAGGCTTTGCAATGTTGCTAAGGTGATGTGACAAAAATAGTGAAATGAAGATACTAAGGATATTGGCTAAGAAATGAGAAACGAGGGGTCAAGTAATATAAGATGACTTTATTGATGGAAGTGAAGGTGGGGTAGTGTTTATACATATGAAAAGTAGGCCTGAGGAACTGAAAGTCTGGCTTAAGTTGAAGAACAGTTATGGTATACATGGGATATACCTGTGTGAACAATCTTGAAAGTTGGGAGTTTATCATGCAAGTGGGTTTCTGTATTCACGATTTCAGAGATAATGAAATAATGACCATGGGAGTTGATACCCCACAAAGTGTGAGAGAAATGAGGGAAGCCAAGAAACCAAGCAAAAAGGTCTAAAAAATAGTAGACTCCGCTAGGATGGTGACAAGAGTCACATGAGGGAGACCACATTCCCTAGTATTATCTAGTGAGGGGAGAGCCACTGGGAGGTTGACAGATAACAGCAGAGAAGGAATTTGAGGGAGTTATGGCTTAATATCAGGAGTCACAAAGGAGGAGGAATTGTAGCATGAGTAGTGTTGTTGGGTGCTGTGGAGTCAATTCCAACTCATAGCGACCCCACACGACAGAGTAGAACTGCACCATAGGATTTTCTTGGCTGTAACCTTTACAGGTTTGAACCACCAGCCTTTTCATTAGCAGCCATGTACTTAACCATTGCACCGCTCCTTATGAGTGGAGTGGCAGCTGATGAAAGATAGCTGTTATTGCTTCTGTTCATACTGCTACTGTTCTGTGTGATGTATCAGGTATATGAAAATGTGGGCTTCCACCTAGGACCAATAAAGGGGAATTGTCATCAGAGAGAAAGAAATTTTGGTTAAGAGCAGAAGGTGAAAGAAAAGTTCAAGGCAGAAGACTGAGGTTCTAGGATTTATTAACTATGGAATCAGGCTGCAGAGGGCAGAGTAGAAATATTTGAGTGGAGATATGTAGTAATTTGGGCAAATGGCAAACTCTTTCAGGCCTCTTGGCAGTGAGAGTCTCTCAGGGAATTGCTAGAGGCCTGCTCTGAGTATACTGAGGTTGGTGGCTGGGGTTTCTCTTGGTTCCAAACTTGAAATCCAGGAGCTGAGGGCAATGTATATTCTGAGAGAGGTACTATCATCCATGTTAGCTAGTAAACCCCATCCTGAGAAGCCACCCCGGGTGGCAGCAAGAGTGATGGACTTTGGGAATTTGAGAGGCTGTGTTTTCTCAAGCCTGATTTACAATTTTGGTAAATTTTTGGAGTGCTCTCAGCTCTAAGCTGGAAGACACTATACAATTTTTGCTAAGTTGAATTATACAGTTTTAGTTTTTACAGCATTGAATTTTTTAATACCTGTCCTTAGGTTTACTGCTAGGATCTAACATTTCATTGTTACTAACTTTGATTCTTCTCACCTAGTTGAACTTTCTACCACTCTAGTAACCCAATATCCTCATTAACAGAGATTTTATCTAAAGTCAAAGACTCCATTTTCAGTTGCTATGTGTAGAACTCACAGCTTTCAAAATGCTTCAGGAAATGTTCTTTACCAATTTTCCATTCCCATCCACTCTTTTTACATGGCACAGGTTTTCAAAGGGAGTTGCTTTTCATGAAATACTAGGCCAAGAGAGCAACATCTTTACTAGATGACTGCAAGATGGTTAGAGACTTAGAATCTTAGAGCTAGAGCTAGCAAGTCAGTAGAAATCCTCTAGTTTGAATATAACTGTCCTATCTTCCTCCACCTTTTTACAGAAGAAGAAATTGAGTCAGAGCAATGGTACCAAGAATCTGGCCCTTCTGCGTTGCATCCATTACTTTTAATTACATTTTTAAATATAAATCATAGTGTCTCTTGTCTCTCATTATAAAGTAATGTTAAGGAGAGCCACTTGCCAAGGTATTAAAGTAGCTTCTTAGGGAGAAATTAATTTTCTTGTAATATTCCCTATATAACACCTAGAAATTATTTATCTTTTTCTATTTTTAGGAAGAAGTAAGTCAAATTTGGGGTGGACACCTCTTCATCTGGCATGCTATTTTGGACATAAACAAGTGGTCCAGGATCTATTGAAGGTTACTTTATGATTTTAATTTTAAAATGAATATAATAAATTGTTACTATGGAAATTATAAGATACAAGTCTTACAAAAACCAACTGAGCCATAATGGCTAATTTAAAGCAATGATTCACGATTAGAAACACTTGTTCCTTACTAAATACATGAATAAGGTTAACCTGGTTAAAATTAGGATTTTCAAACTTTTAACATTATGGGCTATGTTTTCCATTTTAAGAAAAAATGTGGTAAGACAATATATAATGAAATATTTTCCAATTCAGTTACATTATTGAGTTTTTTCCATTGTAAAGATGAATATATTAAAGAAAGTATTATTTTTCAATTTTGTGAGCATAATAGTTAAAAAATAAATAACCAATGTGTGTCCTAAATGACTGAAAAACAATGTCAGCATTTCTTAAGGAGTACCATATAATTTAAGATTTTATATTTCTCAGTTCTATGATGAATAATTTTCACATAGGTGATTCTGAAATCAGGTTATGTCTTAAAGTTGATCTATACGTTTCAATGATAGTATCATTTTTTTTTTTCTCCCCTGAAAAGTTACTTACTTAATGGTGGAGGAAAGAATGATATTTCATTCAGAGACAGTTTTCCTTTTTTCCATATAAGTTCTTCTTTGCGGGGAGAAGATGAGGCAATCTACTTCTGTAAAGATTTACAACCTTGGAAATCCTACGGGTCGCTATGAGTTGGAATCGACCCAATGGCAGTGGGTTTGGTGTTTTGGAAAGTAGAATAAAGCTGTATAAATTTTAAAAGAAAAGTAGCTTCTTCTCCCTTGCAGGTAGATTTTTACCTTTCAGGAAGTTTACTATTTGCTTTTACGATGAATTGAATTCATTTTTGGAGGTGATAGGCAATCAAAATTAACTGCTATTTTTAATTTTTGAAATAGGCAGTCCCTGGTTATGAATGATTTCTGTCCCTAAGTTTGTCTTTAAATCGTTTATACGTAAGTCTAAAAGTTAGATATGGTTCGTATCTAACTTTAGTTAGTCAAATGTGTATCTTGGTATATAGCCTTCCTTTCTATGGATAAAAATATTAAACTACCTGATACACTAAAACATTTTTACATAATAATACACTAATAATAATAATAATAATAATAATAATAATGTTTTGATGCTCATTGCAAAGTTGCACCCGTTTTTTATTAGAAACCATTCTATGTACCTTGAATTTTTAATACTCAGATTTCCCTTGCTATCTGAAAGTAGAATGTTTCTATGAAATCTTTCATAAGTCAAAATGGCATAAAGTGAAGGAGCAGTTAACAATTAATTTATATGGGAAAAATTTTTGTGTGTTCCCAGACTCAAAAAATAACCTACCAAATCATGTCAAACAACACATAAAACCTAAAACAACACTAACATACAGTGTTCATGGGAACAGTTTAAAGTTATGAGATACTGAGTGTAGTTCCTGGGAAGGACTTGCCACTCTTCACTGCTCAGGGTATGCACTGGCTCTTTAATGGCTCACTGCAAACTAGTTTCACTTTTTGCCATTTTTTGTAAAAATGAAAATCCTTTTCAGATTTCTTTTGGTTAGCGGAAACAGGTACTAATGGAGGTGTTTCATAAAAATTGAAATGGTGTAAAGTGAACTTTTGCCAAGTGAAGGATATCTTTAATAGCCATTTTGTGGGATGGTTTGTAACTACAGGTTGTATGTAAACCAGGTATTTGTGACCTGGAGACGGCCTATATTTATTATATTTTTAAGGAAGTATTTTCAACTTTGTGTATTTCTTTATATGGAAAATATTTAAAATTTTTATGTTTATTAGGCTGGTGCAGAAGTAAATGTGATAAATGACATGGGAGATACGCCGCTTCACCGAGCTGCCTTTACAGGACGAAAGGTGATAAACATTCTGTTTAATGTGTTACAAGTGAACTATTTTGAAGAGTGATCACAAATGTTTTTTCTCTATCATAACCAGCAGAATAGCAACTAGGAAAAGCCACAAAAAATATAAGCCAATACTTGGGGTCAAAAGACCACAAGATCTTAGAGGTCATGTAGTTGCCCACTCCATAGCATCCCTGATAGGAGGTCATTCAGTGTCTGCTTGTATACCTCTAAGGATGAGGAATTCCTTATTATTCCTATTTTTAAAAGCAGCTTCATTGAAGTATAATTTATATTTCATGTAATTCACCTACTGTAAGGGTACATTTCAGTTATTTTTAGTACATTTACACAGTTGTGCCAACTGTCACCACATTCCTGTTTTAGAACATTTCCATTATCCCAAAAAACTTTCTTGTGCCTGTGTCCATTCATTCCCTGCTCCTGTCCCAAGCCCTCAGGTACTACTGATTTGCTTTCTGTCTGTAGATATTTGCCTTTTTTGGGGATTTCTTATAAATAAATTATATACTCTACTGTGTTTGGTGTCTTTAACTTAGCATAATTTTACTGAGGTTCATTCATGTTGTACCATGTAACCGCAGTTTGTTTTAAGGCTGAATGATATTCTGTTGTATGCATAGATCACATTTTATTTATTCACAGTGGAGTTTTCACATTTGGGATTTTCTAGTTTGGGACTATTATGAATAATACTGCTATAAATATTCACATGCTGGTGTTTTTATCTCTCTCGGATAGATTTCTGGGAGTGGAATTCCTGGGTTATATGGTAAATTTTTGCTTAACTTTTTTTAATAAACTGCATATATACTTTTTATTTTTTGGTGGTAAAATATATATAACAAAAATTTCCCATTTTAACCATTTTTATGTTTTACAAACATCACTTTTTCCAAAAGTTTTTCATCATCCCAAACCGAAACCCATACCCCCTTAAACAATGACTTCACGTGTCTGCCAGATTCCTAGCTCCTTGTAATTTTTGTCTCTGTGCATTTAGTGATACTGCCTCAGAAACCCAAGGAGGGGTTGCTATGAGTCAGGTCCGACTCGATGGCACGTAACAACAACAACAACATGCATTTACTTATTTTAGGTATTTCATATAAGTAGGATCATACAGTATCTGACTATTACTAGAAAAGTGGAGGTAACAAGTGTTGGTGAGGATGCACAGAAATTGGAATCCTCATGTTTTGTTGGTGGGACTACAAAATGGTGCAGCTGCTATGGAAAACAGTTTGACAGTTTGTCGAAAACATGGAATTTCCATGTGACCCAAGAATTCCATTTATATGCCCAAAAGCCTTGAAAGCAGGAACTGAAACAGATGCTTGCTCACCAGTGTTTATTGCAGCGTTATTCACTGCCAAGAGTGAAGAAGCCAGGAGGTGGAAACAACCCAAGTGTCTATCAACAGATAAATAAATAAACAAAATGTGATATATACATGCAATGGTTTATAATTTAGCATTAAAGATATGAAGTTCTAACACAGGCTACAACATGGATGAACCTTGAAAGCACTGTGTTAAGTAAAATAAGTCTGACACAAAAAGACAAATAGGACTTTTTAATCATTATGAAATGTCTTTGCTTTCTGTATTTTTTCTTAAGGTTTATTTTTATTTTTTATTACTATACCACTCTAGCTCTCTTTTGGATATTGGCTGCATCATTTACCTCTTTCCTTCCGTTTTGTTTACCTAGTGCTGCTCTGACAGGAATATACCACAAATGGACTAGCTTTAACAAACAAGAGTTTATTCTCTTACAGTTTGGAAGCTTTAAGTCTGAGTTCAAAGTGCCAGGGGCCAGGGGCTAGGGGCTAGGTGAAAGCCCCTCAACCTTGGTTTTCAGCTCTGCCTCCTGCTCCTGGCCCACTGAAGCTAGAGGCTTTTCTTCACTCAGACAGCTACTGGCTCCTGAGACTGACAAGCTCAAGGTTGACAAGTAAAAAGTCAGTCCCGATGTTTTGAAACCACACAGCAGTCCATTGGAAGTCCTAAGGTCGGCAGAGCATGGCAGGCTGCTGAACAATGACATGGCTACATGCAGGGTTCAAGCATGCCATAAGCTAGAGTCTGTTCCCCAAGGCTGCTCCTTATATGTAGAAAACAGACCACATCCCTAAAGCAGCTACTCACCTGCTCACAAAAGTTTGCACCATGGAATTAATTACCAGTCTCACCATGCAGAAATACTACATCCAGCTGCCCAACCAGTCAACCAGACCCAGCCAAGTTGACACATAACTTAACTACCACACCTTCCTTTTACTTTCAGCCTCTTTGTGTCTTTGAATCTAATGTGTGTCTCTTATAGATAATATTCATCTTTTTTTATTATTGTGGTAAAATATATAGGTAACAATTGCCATTTCTGTAATACTCACATATGAAATTCAGTAGCTTTTAATTAGTTGATCATGTTCAGCCATTACCACTATCTCTTCCCAGATTTTTCCATCACCTGTAACAGAAGCTCTGTGTCCACTAACATTGAGCTTCCCTTCCCCCTGCCTCCCACCTACCCCTGATAACTTTAATTTCTATACACTTGACTATTTTAGATATTTCATATGAGAGGGGTCATACAGTATTTGTACTTTTGTGATTGACTTACTTCATTCAGTATAATGTTTTCAAGGTTCATCCACGTTGTTGCATATATCAGGACTTCATTGCTCTTTAGTATTGATAATATTCCATTCTATGTATGTATATCCATACAGTGGAATATCATTCATTTTGTTGTTTATCCATTTGTCTGTTGACAGCATTCAATCTTGTGCTTTTATCTAGTCTGACAGTCCCAGGCTTTGATTAAGTGTTTGGTCTACTCACATTATTTTAATAATTAATAAGCATAGATTATATCTTCCATTTTGCTATTTGTCTTCTGTACACATCTCAGGTTTTCTACATGCTTGTACCTCCTTTATGGCTTTCTTGTTTGTTTCACAAATATTTATACGTACAGTATTTTAACTCCTCTGATTTTTAAACTATTTATAATAGCTGCTTTGTATCTTTTGTCTACTAACTCCAACATATGGGCCCACTGAAAGTCAGTTCCTAATAACTTTTTTTTTTTCTCAACTGTGGGTTATACTTTGTGTGTGTGTGTGTGTGTGTGTGTGTATTTTTTGCATGTCTCCTCTAAGTTTTTATTGAAAATTGGCCATTTTCTGTAATATATTTTGACAACTCTGAATTCTGTTCCCCTCAGGGTTATTAAAATTATTATTTAACTTTCCTTGACTTGATTCGTGGAATATGTGTTAGGCCTGCTGATAGCTTTTATTACTATTTTTTAAAGTATAGTTTCCTAGGATTCACCCCTCATCTGTGTAGCTTGGTAATTAGCCAGTGTTTGGACATAGGTTATGCTTATTCAACTTACCCATAAGGCTCTGACCTCTGCTTGTGGGTCTTCATAGGCTGAAGAGCACTCTCACAGTATAGACATTTCTCAAGTCTGCCTCTGCTTATATTTTCTGTAGGCCCTCTCTCCTTTCCTATCCGCATATGTGGAGTTTCTCAGTCAGCCAGGGATGTTTTGAGAGTTTACCTTGTTCTGTCACTCTCTCATTTCCAGGATCTGCCTGTTAAATTTCAGGCTGTGTTGCCATTTTCCTTATGTGGTGGGCAGAATAGTGTTGTTCCAAACATGTCTATGTCCTAATTCCTGGGACCCGTAAATACATATATGTAACTTGACAAAGGGGAATTAGCATTAACTTTGCTAATCAGCTGATTTAACAATAGGGAAATTATTTGGGATTATGGCAGTGGGCCTAATGTAACCAACCACAAGAGGGAGAGAGAAGATTCACAGTCAGAGGGAGCTATCCCTATGGAAAAATGATCAGAGATGCCACATTTCTGGCCTAGAAGATGAAGAAAAAAATAAGGGCCACAGCCAAGGAATGTAAGTAGACTCTCCTCCTCGCCCACCCCACCCCCAAAAAAAACCCAAATTCCCTGCCAATGAGTTGAATCTGACTCATAGTGACTCCTCCTTGGGTTTCCGAGGCTGTATCTCCACGGAAGTAGATTGCCCAATCTTCTGAGGAGTGGCTGGTGGGTTTGAACCACCAGCCTTCTGGTTAGCAGTCAGATGCCTTAGGCACTACGCCACCAGAGCGCCCCAACTCTAAAAGCTAGAAAAGATAAAACAAATTCTACCCTAGATCTTTTAAAAGGAACACAGTCCTGCCAATACTTTGATTTTAGCCAAGTGAAACCCATTTTGGACTTCTAAATACAGAACTATAACTTGTCATAGCGGCAATAGAGAATATATACACCCTAACAAGGAAAGCTTCCTCATGTTATCAGACCTGTAGGCTTTCGTATTTGTTTCCTACTGACTTAGCTACTTTTACTGAGAGTGCCTTATGCCTTGGGTTTCTGTCGTTTGCCCTAGGTCAGGTTAGTTTCCTCTGAAAGCAAAACTGCTAGTTTTGAGTGCCAGCCCTGACCTGGTAAAACTTCTCAGGGGTAGAGGGTAAGGTTGGTAGTGGTGGAAACAGCTTGTCCTAGAAGGCTGAAGTTCTTAGCAGTTCATTTTGAACAAATGCCTATAATTTAATGTCTTTAATGGGTATCAGTCTAGCACTGTGAAATGGTTAATTCTGACAATTCTGTCCAGTTTTATACTTGTTTCTTAGTGTGACTAATTCTCTGACCTTGTTTTTATTTAAAATAATAATAATAATAATAATCTTACTGGATTTTTGGTGAAAGTGTACACGGTAATTTAAATTGGACAGTTGAACAATTTATGCACAAAATATGCACAAACTGTTCAGTGATGGTAGTTGTATTTATCATAATATGTCAACATTCTTTTTAATTGTGTTCTGTTTGTTCCGTTTCCATACTCTAGCTTCCTTCCCCTTTATCTTCTCATTTTTCCTTTTGAGTAAGTATTGGCCTTTTAGTCTCATATTAATTTTATTTAAATAGAACATTGACCTTACAGGTTGTTGTTGTTGTTGTTGTTGTTGTTGTTGTTATTGTTATGTGCTGTCAAGTCGAACCCAACTCATAGTGACCTCTCCTTGGGTTTCCAAAGCAGTATCACTACGGAAGTAGATTGCCCAACCTTCCTTCCGAGGAGTGGCTGGTGGGTTTGAACTGCCAGCCTTCTGGTTAGCAGTCAA
>NW_006921617.1:8193333-8194714 GCF_000298275.1 Orycteropus afer afer
AAAAAAAAAAAAAAATAGAAAAAAGGGGACCAGGTTTGCTGGTCTGATAGAGCCTGGTGGAACCACTGAGACTATGATCCCTAGGTGCCCTTCAGGTCTGGAATTGAACCCACACCTGTGGCTTCTAGCCAAACAAAAGACAGGCATAAGAGTTGAACATGCACCTGAGGTAGATACACTCCTTGGAGAGAACAATCATGGGTGAAAGAAGGGCTGTTTATGCACAGGGAGACAGTTTAGGGGCCAGGAATGCATGGAGCAATGGACACAGGGAATAGGTAACTGTCAGGAGGAAGTGGGAGGGGAGCTGTTGCAATGGGGTAAATTGTAGTCAATGTCATGAGACAATGTGTGTGTGAACTGCTGTATGGAAAGCGAATTTGCTCTGTAAACTTTCACCCAAATTACATTAAAGAAAAGAAAAAAGATTGTGCCATTTTACTTGCTGACCCTGGGTTCATCAGCCTCAGCAGGCAGCAGCTACATGCGTTAAGAGAAGCCTCCAGCTTCAGTGGGCACTGCTCTTCTTTGACACATATGGGGTTGCCATGAGCTGTAATTGACTTTGACAGCAACTTGTACTGCTACACAGTACTTTTTCTATTGTGGAAACACTGTAGTAATTTGGAAATAGATCATAATATAATGAAGTCTTAGTTTAATAATCTTAGTAACAACTAAAATATTTTTTTTTTCCTTTTTAGGAGTTGGTAATGCTTCTCTTGGAATATAATGCTGATACTACGGTTGTTAACGGCAGTGGACAGACAGCAAAAGAAGTCACTCATGACAAAGAAATCAGAAACATGCTTGAAGGTAAATACTACAGATTTTAATATAAATATCACCTTCTTGAATGAATAGCTAAGATCTAGATTATAAGTAAAGATGGCTTCTGAGATGCCAAAACAGATGACACCAAACCTGTGCTTTAAAGATATTACAATTTTTAGACATCATTGGTTAGAGGCATAATTATCTATATGAGCCATCATTTATACATTTTAAATTCTTAATTTATGAAAACTGATGGCAAGTTTTGTTATCTATTTTTCAAATATTTGAGGAAATTAAAAGTAAGAAATTAAAGCCACAAGGATTTGTGGCTCATAGACTGAAGCATCAAGATAATGAAGGAATAGAGAAGTGTAGAGTAGACAAACTATAAAGCCAAGAACCAAACTCAACTGCCTTCCAGTCCATTCTGACTCATCGTGACCCCCATTGGGTTTCTGAGGCAGTAAGTCGTTACAGGAGCAGATTGCCCTGTCTTCCTTCCGCAGAACAGTGAGTGGGTTTGAACTGCCAGCCTTCTGGTTAGCAGTCAAATGCCTTAGGCACTACGCCACCAGAGCTCCTTAGATAAACTGTTGTTGTTGTC
>NW_006921617.1:8195604-8206279 GCF_000298275.1 Orycteropus afer afer
ATATATAAAAATGCAGGCCACACCCCTGAGGAGGCTCCCTTTCAATTGATTGGCTGCTTATAGCAGATCTCATCGTGGAGGTGATTGAATTGTAACAGATCTCATCATGGAGGATGACTGTGTCATAACTACCAAACCACTGAGAATCATGACCCAGCCAAGTTGACACACCCTTAAACCATCACAATCATATTCAATTTAAAATTTGTAAGACAAATGACTTTTTGAATTTGAAGTATACATAGCCCTCGACTTATGATGGGGTTCTGTTCTGAACTCTGTTGTAAATTGCTTCTAATGTAAGTTGAACACCTCTTTTTTTTTTAACTTTTCATTATTAATGCCTTTCATTATCAGTATCTTTATAAATTATAACATTGAACATCTGTAAGTGAATATTTGAAAATGATAACATCAGCAAATTATCTACTGCAACATTTTATGCATGTACATATTACAAACAATAAGACATATGAAAAAAACAAGATATATGAAATAAATAACAGACTATCATGAACTTTGTCATAACTCAAATATGTCATAAATCAAGGACTAACTGTATTTACTTTCAAACAGTGTACTGAGTCATATGCACAGAAGTATACATGATTAATGAACAGCTCATTGTTTTCACAATGGAAACACCTCCATGTAAACGGGATTCACATCTAGAAAGGGAACACTACCAGCACTCTAGAAGCCCCATCTCCCAAAATGGAATGAACACAGGACAGGGAATGTCCAGGAACACAGTCCATGAATATATGGTGGCTTTTCAACTCTAAATCCCTATTTTACTTCATTTATGAGCCTAGAGAATATAGAAAGAAATGTGAGGGTGCCCTTTACTTTCCTTCCCTAAAGTTTAGAAACAGCGTTAAGCATTATTTGATTATTCAGTAAATACTTACTGACCAAGTATGCATTATGCTGGATACTGTCACAAATGCCTAGGATACAAATAATAAGAACAGAAACCTGACTTCAAGAATGCATGAGAGGATACATTACAGCTGAAGAGAATATAGTCTCAGAGGTATGTAAAATAAGGATAGGGTCGTTCCTATTCTCCAGTAGCCAGAAGGAGGAACCAGTGAAGAGGAAAATATTGAATATAGTGAATTCCAGCCAAAGAAGGCAGCATTGGGGGCCTAGGTAGAAGCTTGACTGTCTTCCTCTGAGGTAGAGAGGGGTCTGGGTATGGAAATAAAACTGATGGTAGTATGTACTAATATAGTAATTTCTTAAGATTAAATTAGTTCTAGCTATTCCTGTTTCATTATACTTGTTCCCTGTAGTTTAAATAAGATGGTATGTATATTGTCTTGAACAGCAATTCAGGAGCTCTGGTGGCATAGTGCCTAAGGCATTTGACTGCTAACCAGAAGGCTGGCGGTTCAAACCCACCAGCCACTCCTCTGAAGGAAGATTGGGCAATCTACTTTTGTAGTTATAATGCCTTGCTATTCCTGTTTCATTATATTTGTTCCCTGTAGTTTAAATAAGATGGTGTGTATAGTGTCTTGAACAACAATTAGCACATAGTAATTACTATTAATAAGCATTTATCTGTTTCCTTACTCACCTTGCTCCCAGCCTGCTTCTCTTTCTATGACCTTTAGTTTAGCTGAGAAGACCTGAAAAACCTGTTGTAGGTCATGTCTTGAAGCTTTGGCACATCTTGAATGTGGTTACTAAATCTTTCTATGAATTTACTTCTTTTCTATAAGCCAAAGCAAATTCATGTCTAGCAGAAATCAGACCTTTTTACATGTTCCAGACTCTTAACCAAATCAGATTGTCAGTTGCTCTCATTGCCTGCAAGTATGATTTGAGAGGCAGCATAGAGTAGTGATAAGAGCAGGAACTCTCAAAGTAGCCTGCCAGGCTTCAAATCCCAGCTCTTGTACTTCCCAACTGTGCTACCTTGGTTAAGTTTCTTAGCTTCTTGGTGCCTCAGTTGCTTCATCTATTATAAATGGGGATAATAGTAATACCTACCTTACAAAGTACTACTCAGTAATAGTATTAATGAGTTGATATTTTTAATGTGCTTTAAATAGCCCTTGACACATAGTAAGTGGTACAAAAAAAAACAAAATACCATACCCACTGCCATCAAGTCAATTCTGACTCATAGTGACCCCCATTGGGTTTCTGAGGCAGTAGATCTTTATGGAAGTAGATTGCCCAGTCTTCCTTCTGTGGAGTGGCTAGTGTGTTTGAACCACCATCCTTCTGGTTAGCAGTCAGATGCCTTGGACACTGTGCTACCAGAGCTCCTAAGTAAGTGGTATGTTGTTGTTGTTGTTATGTGCCCTCGAGTCAGACCCAACTCATAGCCACCCCTCCTTGGGTTGTTCAAACCCACCAGCCACTCCTCAGAAGGAAGGTTGGGCAATCCTACTTCCGTAGTGATACTGCCTCGGAAACCCAAGGAGGGGTCGCTATGAGTCAGGGCCGACTCGACGGCACATAACAACAACATCACTACGGAAGTAGATTGCCCCATCTTCCGAGGAGTGGCTGGGGGGTTTGAACCGCCAGCCTTCTGGTTAGCAGTCAAGTGCTTTAGATACTATGCTACCAGAGCTCCTTAGTAAGTGGTATAGTATTTATTAAATATATAAAATTTATTTATGTAGAAGCATATAAGCAAATCAGTATAACTCTTAATATATGGTTGATGTATCTTCCTTCTAAATGTATTTCAATATGAAAAGGTACCTTATAATTTTTTGTGTTGGCTATTGTAGTGAGCAAAGTACTTAAAGACCTCTGAATTGGAAATATAAATCCCTCCAAACCTGTACTCTGATATGTGAGGCAGTGGGAATAACAATAAAGTCTAAGTGCATTTGAATTAAAATTTTAAAAAATTGGGGTTTTCTATCCATGATCCTTTATTCTCTATGCATTTTTGTAATAAATGTGTAAATAGCTTCATGACTAGGGGGTAGAGTAATGTGTACTTTTCCTTTTGCAGCTGTAGAAAGAACTCAGCAAAGAAAACTTGAAGAATTACTTTTAGCAGCAGCAAGAGAAGGCAAAACTGCAGAACTGATTGCACTGGTAAAAAAAAAAAATTCTTCTCATTTCAGGAAAATTTTTATTTAATGTTAGTCATAACTTAGTGGAATCCTGGGACCCAAAACTCTAGCAATTATAATAACAAAGCAAAGGTCCTTAAGGGTCTAAAAGCACTCTCATAGTAATAGTGTAAGTTGGACATATTTTCAGCTGGGATGTTTCTTTCTGAATTTCTGATTTACATCCCTCCCTCCCTACCCCCCAAAAACCTGATAGATAAGAATCCCAATATTTCAAGGCCAGTACTTAGTGTAAAGACACTTTTTTTTTCCTCCCCATGTAAGGCCATTTAAAATTGAAACCTAATACATAAAAACCAAAAACCAAATTCACTGCTGTGGAATCGACTCATAGCAACCCCTCCTTGGGTTTTCAAGGTGGTATCACTATAGAAGTAGATTGTCCAATCTTCCTTCTGAGGAGTGGCTGGTGGGTTTGAACCACCAGCCTTCTGATTAGCAGTCAGATGCCTTAGTACTACACTACCAGAGCTCCATAGGACCATATAAAGAAATACATTTCCTAACTTTGATGAGCAATCTTTTCTGAAAGGAATAGTAAGTGTATGTCCAGAAAGTAACATACAAAGGAGGAAAGTATTTTGAAATACATTATGTGAATTCATGTTAGAGAGGAATGAAAGCTCTTCCCACTGTTTTTGTTTTTGTTTATTTTCCCCTTCTTAGGAGACCTACTTTCTAGTTTCCATTTCATCAAACATGAAAGTCTAAATTCTTCTGAATTCAGCACTTTAAGCATTGCCATTTGCTTCAAAGTTACTTCAGCTCATTTAAAAATGCTTTTTTGATTTCCAAATATAGTGCCTAGAACATATTTGACACTTTGTGTAATGGAAACTGTATAAAGAAGTTTCTAGAGCAGTAAGTTGGGAGCAAAAAATTCAGTAGAATTTTTACATTTATACATTTATGGTATTGTTTGAGTGACCATTGATGGTAGGCTGATTTGTACTTTTGCTATCACAAGTTTGAATTACAAGACTGGAAAGAGGGAGCAAATCTTAGTGAAATACTAATTTCCAGAAGTGGGCGGGTAGTACTGGCTTCTCTTGTCAGATGAATATGGGCGCTGGACACAGGCCTGAGATTTGGTGGCATGTTGGGAATGAGCTTGAGGAGTGACGGGTTGGCAGGTTCCGTGAGCAAAAAGCTACCTTCAGGCTAGCTGCCCTGGAGCCAGTTGTGCTGCAGGTTCTGTGGTATGAGGGCTCGCCTGAAACATTCACTTACACCTTCATGCATTTTATGGGAGAAAGTCTATCTTTGATAAGTAATTCTGCATTGCATTTCTTTAATCGTTAGCTCAACAGGCCCAATCCTCCTGATGTTAACTGTTCGGATCAATTAGGAAACACCCCCTTGCATTGTGCAGCTTACCGAGCTCATAAGCACTGTGCCTTAAAGCTTCTGAAAAGTGGAGCAGATCCTAGTCGGAAAAACAAAAATGGTAAGTATTTTGGTGAAAACCATTCCTGATTATTTTGAAGCTACAAAATGAAGTCAATGCTGTACGAAACTGTTTTATTTTAGTATTCAGTCTTTGTTAAAATGCATGGTCATTATTTAATTTTAAAATCAAGGCATTCACACGAAAGAAAAAAAAAAACTTATTAATTTATATTAATTTATTTACTGGTTAAGTCTTCATTGTTTAATAATGCCTACTCTGTTATTGTTGTTGTTGTTGTTGTTGTTAGGTGCTGTCCAGTTTGCTCTGACTTATGGCAGCCCTATGTACAACCAAACAAAGCACTGCCTGGTCATGTGCCATCCTTACAATCCTTGTTATACTTGAGCCCATCGTTGCAGCCACTGTGTCAATCCATCTTGCTGAAGGTCTTCCCATTTTTGCCGACCTGCTACTTTACCAAGCATGATATCCTTCTCGAGGGCATGGCCCCTTCTGACAACATGACCAAAGTAGATGAGTTGATGTCTGGCCATTCTCACTTCCAAGGAGCATTCCAGCTACACTTCTAGGAAAGATTTGTTTGTTCTTCTGGCATTCCATGGTATTTTCAGTATTCTTCGTTGTTGTTTTGTTATATGCCATTGAGTCAGCCCCGACTTGGGTTTCCGAGGCAGTATCACTACAGAAGTAGGATTGCCCAACCTTCGTTCCAAAGACAACACCATAATCCAAAGGCATCAATTCTTCTTCCATCTTCCTTATTCATTGTCCAGCTTTCACATGCATATGAGGCGATTGAAATTACCATGGCTTGGGTTAGGTGCATGTTAGTCTTCAGAGAGATGTTTTTGCTCTTCAACATTTTTTTTTGCAACAGATTTACCCAGTGCAGTACAACGTCTGATATCTTGACTCCTACTTCCATGAGGGTTGGTTGTGGATCCAAGTAAAATGAAATCTTTGACAACTTCAATCTTTTCTCCATTTATCGTGATGTTGCTTATTGAGGTATAATGCATACTGAAGACTGTAGTCTTTGATCTTCATCAGTAAGTGCCTCAAGTCATCTTTATTTTCAGCAAGGAAGGTTGTGTCATCTGCATGTCACAGGTTGTTAATGAGTGTTTTCCTCCAATCCTGATGCCACATTCTTGTTCATGTAGTCCAGCTTCTCGGATTATTTGCTCAGTATACAGATTGAATAAGTTTGGTGAAAGGATACAATCCTGACATACATCCTTCCTGATTTTAAACCATGCAGTAACTCCCTGTTCTATTTGGACAGACAGCCTCCTGGTCACTCTATGTACAGGTTCCTCATGAGCACAATTAAGTGTTCTGGAATTCCCATTCTTCTCAGTGTTATCCATAATTTCTTATGATCCACAATCAAATGCCTTTGCAAAGTCAATAAAACACAGGTAAACATCTTTCTGGTATTCTTTGCATTCAGCCAAGATCCACATGACATCAGCATTGATAATCCCTCGTTCCACGTCCTTTTCTTAATCCAGCTTGAATTTCTGGAATTTCCCTGTCAATAGAATGCTACAACCATTTTTGAATTATCTTCAGCAAAATTTTACTTACGTGTGATATTAATGATATTGTTTGTTAGTTTCCACGTTCTGTTGGAGCACCTTTCTTTGGAATGGGCACATATATTGATCTTTTCCAGTCAGTTGGCCGGTAGCTATCTTCCAAGTTTATTGGCATAAATAAGTACCTCCAGTGCTACATCCATCTGTTGAAACCTCTCAATGGATATTCTGTCAATTCCAGGAGACTTTTTTTTTTTTTAACCAATTTCTTCAGTAACAACCTGGACTTCTTCCTTTGATACCATTGTTTCTTAAACATATACTACCTCCTGAAATAGTTGAACGTTGACCAGTTGTTTTTGGTAGAGTGACTCTGTGTATTCTTTCATTCTTCTTTTGATGCTTCCTGCATCATTCAGTGTTTTGCTCATAGAATTCTTCAATGTTGCAGCTCGAGGCTTGAATTTTTTCTTTGGTTCTTTCACCTTAAGAAATGCCATGTGTATCCTTCCCTTTTGGTTTTCTAACTCCAAGTGTTTGCATATTTCATTATAATAATTAACTTTGTCTTCTCGAACTACTCTTTGAAATCTTTTGTTCGGCTCTTTTATCTCTTCATTTCTTCCATTTGGTTTAGCTTCTCTCCATTCCAGAGCAAGTTCTAGAGTCTCTTCTGACATCTATTTTGATCTTTTCTTCCTTTCCTGTCTTTTTAATGACTGTTTGCTTTCTTCATGGATGATGTTCTTGATATCATCTCAAAACTTATCTGCTTTTCAGTCACTGGTGTGTCATTCACCAGTGTGTCATTTGGTATGTCAAATCAGTACTTCACATGGTCTGAAATTCAGGTGGGATATACTCAAGATCATATTTTGGCTCTCCTGGACTTGTTTTAATTTTCTTCAGCTTCAACTTGAACTTGGATATGAGCAACTGATAGTCAGCTCCTTATTTTTATTGATGATACTGAGTTTTACCATTGCCTCCTTCCACGGATGTAGTCAGTCTTATTCCATTGTAGTCCGTCTGTCGAGGTCCATGTGTATTGCCACCATTTATGTTACTGAATGAATAAGTTGTCAGTCTTACAAAATTCTGTCATATGATCTCCAGTGTCATTTCTATCACCAAGGCCATAGTTTCCAATTACTGATGATTATTCTTTGTCTCCAACTTTTCCATTCCAATCACCAGTAATTATCAATATATCTTGATTGTGTGTGTGGTCAATTTCAGACTACAGAAGTTGGTAAAAATCTTTGTTGTTGTTATGTGCCATCAAGTCGGACCCGACTCATAGCGACCCCTCCTTGGGTTTCTGAGGCAATATCACTATGGAAGTAGATTGCCCAACCTTCCGTCTGAGGAGTGGCTGGTGGGTTTGAACCGCCAGCCTTCTGGATAGCAGGCAAGTGCCTTAGGCACTATGCTCCCAGAGCTCTTAGGTAAAAATCTTTAGTGTCCTCATTTTTGGTTTTAGTGGTTGGTGCATAAATTTGTATAATAGTAGTATTAACTGGTCTTCCTTGTAGGCAAATGGATATTTTGCTATCACTGACAGCATTGTACTTCAGAATAGATCTTGAAAACATTCTTTGTGATGATGAATGCCATGCCATTCCTCTTTAATTTATCATTCCTGGCATAGTTGACCATATGATTGTCTGATTCAAAATGGCTAATATCAGTCCATTTCAGCTCACTAATGCCTAGGATATTGTTATTTATGCATTCTGTTTCGTTTTTGAGAATTTCCAGTTTTCTTAGATCCATACTTCATACGTTCCATATTCTGATTTTTAATGGATATTTCGAGCTATTTCTTCCTATTTTGAGTCATGCCCCATCAGCATATGGAGGTCCCAAAAGCTTAACTCCATCCGTGTCATTAAGGTCAACTCTACTTTGAGGAGGCAGCTTTTCCCCAGTTGTATTTTGAATGCCTTCCAACCTGAGGAGCTCATCTTTCAGCACCCTATCAGATTGTTTTCAGGGCTATTCATAAAGTTTTCAGTGACCAGTTTTTTTCAGAAGTGGATGGCCTTGTCCTTCTTCCCAGTGTGTCTTGGTCTGGGAGCTCTGCTGAAACCTGTCCACCATGAATAACCCTGCTGGCATTTGAAATACAGGTAGCATAGCCTCAAGCCTCACAGCATCCCACAAGCCACCACAGTATAACAAACTGACAGATGAGTGGTGGGCTACTTCTAGTACGTACTATGATGACTAAGATCCTGCCTTCAAGGGAAAAATAAGAACATGCATAATATGCTTGTAACAATGACAGAACTGGATAATCAGTTTAGAGGGTGCCTGCAGTGTCCCATTTGTGCCTTTAGGCACCACTTTTTAGGATGCGTCCTTCTGCCTGCTACCAGACTGGATTAGGAGTCCTCAGTGGTCCCATAGGCCACTTTGTTCACCTCTATCATAGCCCATCACACTCCATTTAATTGTTGGCTTTGGTAACTCTTTCCCGTAAGACTGAACTCCTAAAGGTGGGACAATATCTTAACTGTCTCTATTACCCATCACTTAGAATAATGTATAGCACATAATGCCTTGTGAGTGTTGCACGTTGTGTTGAAGGTCCTAAGGTATTTGGGAATAGCGTTATAAAGGATTAGGTTTTTGATAATAGACTTTGAAGTCCTAGCAGGATTTTTTAAAAATTAAATTTCATCTGTAAATACTTTAGTTTGTATCTCAAACAAAAAGCCACCCCCACATACTTTCTCTTTTTTTATATATAACCAAAATATCATGATTATTTAATAAGAGTTTGATAAGCAGAAACTTGGGAAATGTATTCTAGCCGAGTGAAAATTACAAATAAAGGCACTAAGGTGGAAACTGTAAGTCACATTTAGGGGACATTCCCAGTTTGGCACATGAAAGGGAGTGGTAGTGGGTAATCATTTAGATGAAGGTTAGAGTCCTAAAGTGGAAAACGTTGAAATGACAGGCTATATTAAGCCTTAATTTGGAAGGTCTAGAGAACTCTAGGGAAAGGAGCTCTGGTGGTAAAGAGCTTGGCTTCTAACCAGAAGGTTAGTGGTTCAAACCCACCAGCTGCTCCATGGGAGGAAGATGAGGCTATATAGCTATCTATTTATGTAAAGATTTACAGCCTTGGAAACCCAGCAGGGGTTGCTGTAAGTTGGAATTGACTTGATGGCAGTTGGTTTTGGTTTAGTGTAGATGTATGAGGTTAAAGCTGTGCTTTAGAAAGGTTAATGTGATGATGACCCTAATGGTATTTGACTAGTTGTATAGTTTCCAGCATCACTGTAACATGAAGGTTACCACAGTACAGCAAAGTCAGAGACCAGTAGTGGCATTAGTCATCATTGTTATTGTTCAGTGCCATCAAGTCAATTCTGACTCCAAGTGACCTAGTATGACAGAATAGAATTGCATCTATGAGTTTCCTAGGCTCTAACCTTTATGTAGGAGCTCTGGTGGCATAGTGCCTAAGGCATTTGACTGCTAACCAGAAGGCTAGCAGGTCAAGCTGACCGGCCACTCCTTGGAAGGAAGGGCAATCTACTTCTGTAGTGATACTACCTCGGAAACCCAAGGAGGGGTCACTATGAGTTGGATCCAACTCGCCGGCAGTGGGTTTGGTTTGGTTTTAGAACCTTTATGTTAGCAGGTTGCCAGGATTTTTTTCCCCCAAGGAGCTGCTGGGTGTATTCTCACTGCCATCCTTTTGGTTAGCAGCTGAATACTTAGCCACTGTACTACCAGGGCTTGTTGGCATTAGTCATTAAAAAAACCAAACCCACTGCCATCAAGGTGATTCCAACTCATGGCAACCCTATAGAACAGAGTAGAACTGCCCAACAGGTTTCCAAAGCTATATATCTTTACAGAAGTAGACTGCCTCATCTTTCTCCTGGGGAATAGCTGGTGGATTCAAACCACTGCCATTTTGGTTAACAGCTGAATGCCATAACCATCGCACCACCACAGGTCCTGGCATTAGTCGTTATTGTTGTTGTTGTTATGTGCCCTTGAGTCGGCCCTGACTCATGGCCACCCCTCCTTGGGTTTCTGAGGCAGTATCACTACGGAAGTAGATTGACCAACCTTCCTTCTGGGGAGTGGCTGGTGGGTTTGAACCACCAGCCTTCTGGTTAGCAGTCAAGTGCCTTAGCCACTATGCTACCAGAGCTCCTGCATTAGGCATTAGGGAGATGCAAATCAAATCCACAATATGATACCACTTAACCCTTGCTAGAATGGCTGTGATCAAGACAGTACAGAAGATAGCAATTTTGATGAGGATTTGGAGAAATTGGAACCCTCATCCATTGCTGGTGGGAAAACTGGAAAACCATCTGGTAGTTCCTGAAATAGTTAAACATAGAACTACTGCATAACCCAGTGATCCTGTCTTAGATATATACTCAAAATAATTGAAAACAAGAATGCAAACGAAAGCTGTATGCCAGTGTACATTGCAGCACTGCTCACAAAAGCCAAAAGGTGTAAGCAACCTAAATGTCCATCAACAGATGAATGGATGAACAAATTATGTTACACAAATACAAGCCCCAGGGTTACAGGTGAGGAGAGACAACTCAGGCACGCCCAAAGAAGCAGGC
>NW_006921617.1:8209886-8225698 GCF_000298275.1 Orycteropus afer afer
CGCTATGAGTTGGAAATGACTCGACGGCACTTAACAACAACAACAAATACAGTGGAATATTACTCAGCCATAAAGAGAAATAAAGAACTGATAACCTGCTACAACATGGATAAACATTAAAAATATTATGCTGAGTAAAGTCAGTCAGTCACAAAAGGACAAATACTGTATGATTCCACTTATATGAAACATAAATAGAGACCAAGTTTATTAGTGGTTACCAGGATGGATAGGGAGTCATTGCTTAGCAGACACTCAGCTGCTTTTAATGGTGGTGGAATAATTTAGAACTGGATGGTTGCTATCAGCCTATTTGTGCCCTTGGTCTAAAGTGTGTCTCTTATAAACAGCATATAGTGGGATCATGTTTTTGTCTATTCTGTCACTCTCTGCCTTTTGATTGGAACATTTCATCCATTTACATTCACTTTAATTACCAGTAAAAGAAGTTACTTACTTGTGTCATAGTCTTCTTTGTCTTTGTCCTTTAATACTGCTTTTGTTTTTTGTACTTTGTTGGTTTGTTGTACTGAGCCATTTTGGTTCCTTTCTCCTTTCCTTTTGTGTGTGTGTGTGTGTGTGTGTATAGGAGCTCTGGTGGCATAGTGCCTAAGGCATTTGACTGCTAACCAGAAGCCTGGCAGTTCAAATCCACCAGCCTCTCCTCGGAAGGAAGATTGGGCAATCTGCTTCCGTAGAGATACCTCCTCAGAAGCCCAGGGAAGGGTCGCTATGAGTTGAAATCAACTTGAAGCAGTGACTTTGGGTTTTTTTTTTTTTTTTTTGTATGTATATATGTATGTGTGTGTGTGTGTGTGTATAAAACATATTTCCTTAGTGGTTGCCATGAATATTGTATTTAATGGCTTGTATTTATAACCCTTGGATAAGGTGATACTGACTTCAGTAACATACAAGAAATTCTATACTTTTGCCATTCTTCCTACTATGTTTTGTTGTTATCACCAATTACATTTTCTTTTATTTCATGTGCCCTGTAACATAATTTTATTCTGGCTATCCTTGAATTGAATTTTAATGATGGGTTTTATAATGCTTTAATATCTGATAAGGTTTCCCTTTACTCCTCTTCTTTTTTTAAGGGTTTTCTTTGATATTCTTACCTGTTTGTTTTCCCAGAAAAGAGTTAAAATTTTCTTAGATTCCTTGTTAAAAAAAAAAATACTGTTGGGATCTAATTGAAATTGCACTCAATATAAATAAATTTTAGAACCAACATCCTTATAATACTGTATTTCTCAATATGGGACAAACCAGTATCATACAAAATTTTAAATGTAAAATCATTCCTTTTTTTATTTTATTTTGCTGTTGAAAGGAAATGCAGTGTTAATTTTTGGAATGACTGTTTAGGATGCATATTCAGGTATGGAGGCTATTTCATTCAGTTCAGAATCATTTTGTGAATTCTTACTGTGTGCCAAGCACTTTGGACATTGAGTCCAGAAATGAGGGTAGTAGACTGGAATTTCATCTAGTTGGCAAGACTTCAGAATTTATTTTTGGTATTAGGGCAGAATTCTATGAAAGAAATCACATTGTCGTCTTCTCTGCTCAAAGGAGAAATTTCTCAAAAGCACCCTGTAGATAGAATGAAAATAACCCAGAGTTGGCAGACCTTTATATGATCTCTTTCTATGTGCTGGCTAGAAAAAATGAAACTGGTTATTAATTTCTCAGTTAAGATTGGTGGCGTAGTGCCTAAGGCATTTGACTGCTAACCAGAAACCTGGAGGTTTAAATCCACCAGACACTCCTTGGAGGAAGACTGGGCAATCTACTTCCATAGAGATACTGCCCCAAAAACCCAAGGAGGGATTGCTATGAGTCTGAATTGACTCAGCAGCAGTGAGTTTTTTTAATCAAAGTAATATATGATCATCCCCAGTTTTATCCATCAGGTCTGTAAATCTTCCTCAAAAATAAACCCCAAATCCATGTACTTCTCTCCATCTTTACAGGTATCTCCTTTTTTACTACTGACTCTCTAGTCCAAACCACCATTATCTTGCACCTAGATTATTGCTATTGCTTTTTAACTGGTCTCCTTGCTTTTTTATTGGTCGCCTTTTATGAGCTTTTTTCTATTCAGCAGCTAAAGTATTCTTAAAAGAGAAAAAAAAAAAAAACGTTGTTGGGTGCCATCGCATCTATCCCGATTCACAGCGACCCTGTGTGACCGAGTAGAACTTCCCTTGTGGAATTTTCTAGCCCGTGATCTTCCTGCAAGCAGAGCACCAGGTGTTTCTCTCCTGGAGCAGCGGGGGGAGTTCCAGCCTTGCTGTTAGCAGCCCAGTGCTTAACTGCTTGTGCCACTAGAGCACCTTAAAACTGTTAGGGAAGTTATCAATTTTTTTAAAGAAAGAATCATATAATTAACTGATGTGCTTATCACCATGCTTCAGAAATTACCAGCAATGACCAAGACTGTTTCATCTCTTCCCATGCTCTTCTAGGCATCATGTCGTTTCTTTTGCAAATACTTATAAAAGGTAAAGTCTCTTTAAAAAAAAAAAAAAATAGTTGCACAACTCTGTGAATATACAAAAAAACATTGAATTACATACTTTAAATGAATTTTATGATGTCTGAACTATATATCTCAATAAACCTATTAAAAAGACATATATACAATAGTATTATACTATTTTTTTATTGTTGTTGTTAAGTGCCATCGAGTCAGCTCCAACTCATAGTGACCCTGTGTACAACAGAACAAAACAGTGCCTGGTCCTGTGCCAGCCTCACAGTCCTTGCTACACCTGAGCCCATCATTGCAGCCACTGTGTCAGTCCATCCTGTTGAGGACCTTCCCCTTTTTCTTTGACCCTCTACTTTACCAAGCATGACATCCTTCTCCAGGGAATGGTCCCTGCTGACAACATGACCAAAGTAGGTGAGATGGAGTCTGGCCATTCTCACTTCTAAGGAGCATTCTGTTGTACTTCTTCCAGGACAGATTTGTTCATTCTTCTGATAGTCTATGGTACTTTCAGTATTCTTTGTCAACTGCACAACTCAACAGCATCAACTCTTCTTCAGTCTTCCCTATTCATTGTCCAGCTTCCAAATGCTTATAAGGCTATTGAAAATACTGTGGCTTGGGTTAGGCACACTTTAGTCTTCAAAGAGACATCTTTTCTTTCCAGCACTTTAAAGAGGTCTTTTGCAGCAGATTTGCCCAATGCAACATGACATCTTATTTTCTTGACTGCTGCTTCCATTGATGTTGATTGTAGAACCAAGTAATGAGATCTTTGACAACTTCAATCTTTTCTCTCTTTATTGTGATGCTGCTTACTAGTCCAGTTGCAAGAATTTTTGTTTTCTTTATAGTGAGGTGTAATCCATACTGTAGACTGTAGTCTTCAATCTTCATTAGTAAGTGCTTTAAGTCATCTTCACTTTTAGCAAGCAAATGTGTGTCGTCTGCATACTGCAGGTTGTTATGGGTCTTCCTCCAATCCTGATGCCAAATTCTTCTTCATATAGTCCAGCTTTTCAGACTCTTTGCTCAGCGTACGAATTGAGTAAGTATGAGTAACACCTAATTGTGCTCATGAGGAACCTATACATAGACTAGGAGGCTGTTGTTCACACAGAACAAGGGGATATTATGTGGTTTAAAATCAGGAAGGGAATGTGTCAGGGTTGTATCCTTTCACCATACTTATTCATAAAGATTACAGCCTAGGAAACCCTTTGGGGCAATTCTACTTGGTCCGTATGGGGTCACTCTGAATCAGAGTTGAGTCAAAGGTACATCGCAATAGCAGTCTTCATGGGAGCAGATTGCCAGGTGTTTTCTTCCATGGAACAGCTGAATTCCAACCACTAACCTTTTGGTTAACATCTGAGCACTTAACCATCATGCCCCCAAGGCTCTTTGGTAGGCTGACTAATGGCTCCCAAAGATGTGATTCAATTAAGGATCTTAAGATGGGTTGATAATACTGAATTATCCACGTAAGACCAATGCAATCACAAAGACCCTTTTAAGAGGGAGGCAGAAGGATCAGAATATACATAAAGAAGACCTAAGGATGGAATCAGAGGTTGAAATGATGTGGTTTTTAGATGGAGGAAGGAGCCCTGAGTCAAGCAATGTATGTAGATGATCTCTAGAAGCTGGAAAAGGCAAGGGAAAGGTTTCTCTCTTAGAGCGTCCAGAAGGAGCATAGGCTTGCAAGCTCCTTGATTTTAGCACAGTGAAACTGATTTTAGACTTCTGACCCCCTGAACTGCAAGATGAAAGTTTGTATTTTTTTAGCTTGTGGTAACTTGTTACAGCAGCCAAAGGAAATACACAGTGGATTAAGGCAAGAAAGCTTGAGTGGTTAGTCACAGAACTTGTATTGAGTGTTCTTAGCTACCAGGAAGGAAGCCATAAAGAATTGAGATGATGGTTTCAGGTAGATGATTTTGGGAAGAAGAAAAGGTGTAGTTGATAGAGTAATGACTGAATATTGTGTATTCTAACTACAGCATCAATTTCTTGATGACTTTTTTCCTTTTATACAGATCAGAAACCTCTTGACCTTGCCCAGGGAGCTGAAATGAAGCACATACTTGTGGATAATAAGGTATGTAATAATACATAAAATTTATAATAATTTTTAGAAAAAAATTATTGAATGTTTAAAATAGATAGATACATTTTTAATGAAAAAAATATTTTTAATAGGTCATCTATAAAACATTGAAACGATACGAAGGCCCTCTCTGGAAGGTAGGTATGGAGATAAACACACACACATGCACACACATATATTAATTATAATACTCACTTGCTCAGTTTTTGTTAAGAAATTCTTTATTTTTCCAATTATTTTTGAAGTATATGTGATGTAATTATTCCTGTCTTATAATATAAACCATTTTATACTTCTGAACTTGAATTAGGCTAGTACTGGTTGTAGCGGTTACTTTTTTTTGTATTGATGATCTAATACTTTTAGGTAACTGAATTTGAATGGCCTAGAGTAGGGGCAAAATACAGTTTCCCTCACTTAATCATAAAATTACAGTATTATTTTTGTTATAAACATGGAACTTGGGTGGTGCAAGCAGTTTACAATTGACTGGTAACCTAAAGGTTGGAGGTTCAAACTACCCACCAGCTTTGTGGGAAAAATGTATGGTGAACTGCTTTCATAAATATTACAGCCAAGAAAACCCTATGGAACAGTTCTGCTGTCTAACACGTGGAGTCACCATGAGCCAGAATTGACTTGATGGCAACAGGTTTTTAAACATTAACCTGTTTAGGACCCATGAAGAAATTAATATGTTAAGTGTTACAGAACTTATGAAAGCACACATGTAAACTCCTTCTGGTTCTAAAAATTTCTGTGAATTTTGTAGTTATTTTCTAGAATTTGTAGTTCAGTTTTTTACATTTACAACCATCCCTTCTATGTATTTTATGTATATGCATGTTTTGTATAAAAAATAAATTTAGGATCATTAAAAAAAAAAAAAGCTCATTCGTGACTTTAAGGAAATTTTCTTTGAAGCTACCACCAGTATATTTCCTATAAATATCCTTGAAGATTAGTGTCAGACAATGAACTGTATTCATCATAGGACTTTCCAATATGGCTCTTCTTCTTTTCCTGACACCCTGTAGTGATATGTTTTCATTACTGCATCTAGAATCTAGGTTCTTGTTTGATCATTTTTTAATGTTCAGCAATACTGTCTAGATGAAAGACTCAGTTATAGTTGTCATCATTAAATTGATTTTTATCAGTCAAGTATTTGAACCTAGATGTGTTAACTTGCGAAATGCTTTGCCATTTGTCCATTAGAGCTCAAGATTTTTTGGCTGGAGATTATTCTGGGTGGTGTTAGAACATGGAGTCCTATCATGGTATAGGAAACAGTAAGTATTAGGATCTTCATAATAATTAAATTTCGTTATCTGACTTTTGAAAGATTAAAGTTTTTCACTTACCTCTTTTCCTTTTGGCTTGATAATTTAATATTTATTTTGAAGGCCTGATGCAGTGCATCAAATTTATCGCCAGGGATGCAAACACCTGACCCAAGCAGTGTGCACGGTAGGATGAGATGCATATCTTTTGCTCAAACCATGAAATCACTTCTGCAAGCGATTGCGTCACATCATCTGCATAAGTTGCATTGTGAAGTCTTGCAGTTCTATGGGATTCTGTATATACAAGAAATTACTTATATATTTTTTATTGTGAAAATTAAGAACAAGTAAAGTAAATTGTTTCCATTTGGAGAGAAACTTAAAAATGCAGTCAACTTTTGATTTTCTCCATGTATTGAGGAAGGAGTGATGGATGATCCAAAAACATTTATACAGAGGTTTTTATATGTATATGTATTTATGTAAGTATGTATATATATGTATATCAATACATATGTGTGTATGTCTATTTATCTTTATAAATACATATATGCATATACATATGTATATTTGTACATGGGTAATTCTTTCCTGAGGTTAAAATAAAATTTGAAACTGAATGACAAAATTAAGATTCTTAAGTTCTCTGTATTCAATTCTGCCTATTTTATAAGCCAGGAAAATAAATAAGTTTTTTTTTAGAGATTGGTCTAAGATTGAGGCCTAGAAATATTTTCTTGTTCTTGCATCAAGTCCTTTAGAGGGTCAACATACCATAGCATCTACTCTTTAGAGTACAACATCTGCCTTTCTCAGTTGTGAAGATTCTCACAAGACAAGCATTATTCTCCTTGAGGGGTCACAGGCTTGATCATACACCCCAGCGGTACAGCCTACTTACACAAGTTTGTGGCCCCTTCACTGACCTTGCACCTCTCCTTCCTTTCACATTTGACCCTGAAAGCCCAGAAATCTGTCTGTAATCCCATCTGATCTTTTAGTCACTTCTGTCTGATTCAGTGTTGGCTCTTCTCTTATGTTCCTGCTCTTTATTCATCTACTAAATACCAATACTAACTCTATTCCATACAGTATAGAAATGTTGCTCTGAGCTAATTCTGTTTCCTACCCTATTCTTTGTGCTATTACTATGTTGTTGTTGTTGTTGTTAGGTGCCGTTGAGTCATCTCCAACTCATAGCAACCCTGTGTACAACAGAACGAAAACTGCCTGATCCTGTGCCAGCCTCACAGTCCTTGCTATACTTGAGCCCATCATTGCAGCCATTGTGCCAGACCATCTTGTTGAGGGCCTTCCCCTTTTTCGTTGACCCTTCACTTTACCAAGCATGATCTCCTCCAGGGAATGATCCCTTCTGACAACATGACCAAAGTAGGGAAGACGAAATCTAGCCATTCTCACTTCCCAGGAGTATTCCGGCTGCAGTTCTTCCAGGACAGATTTGTTAGGTTCTTTTGGCAGTTCATGGTACCTTCAGTATTCTTCACCAACACCACAATTCAAAAGCATCGACTCTTCTTCATTCTGCCTTATTCATTGTCCATGTCTCATATCTATATGAGGGGATTGAAAATACCATGGCTTGGGTTAGATCCACCTTAATTTTCAAGGAGCCATCTTTGCTCTTCTTCACTTGAAAGAAGTCTTTCGCAGTAGATTTGCCCAGTGTAATATGTTATCTGATGTCTTGACTGCTGCTTCCATTGGTGTTGATTGTGGAACCAAGTAATATGAAGTCTTTGACAATTTCAAACATATATTACTATATAGGGAGCTCTGGTGGCATAGTGCCTAAGGCATTTGACTGCGAACCAGAAGGCTGGTGGTTCAAACCCACCAGCCACTCCGCAGAAGGAAGGTTGGGCAATCTACTTCTGTAGTGATACTGCCTTGGAAACCCAAGGAGAGACCGCTATGAGTCAGATCTGACTTGATGGCGTTGCATTGCGTTGTTTGTGGTTGTATGACTATATATGTTTAAAACCCTCAATTGAAGAGTTTTGTCCCTCACATTTTCCTTAAAACAGAAAGTGAATAAAGAAACAAGTTGCCCCTGTCCTCTTTAAAGCCTTTAGCTTCTAGATTTGATTAGTTCCTGCTGTGTTACACCTGACCTTATTTGGAAGCTTATTCTTTGTTATTTAATTGGCTCCTTGAAGCCTACACATGGAAATCAGTCAATACAAACTAATAGGCATTCATTGAGTGACTGCTGTAAGCCAGGCACTGTTCATTTTCTGGTTTCTTGAAGTGGAAGCTTAGGTTATTGATTTGAGATCTTTTCTGCCCCCTAATATAGTTGTTTATATCTATAAATTTCTCTTAAAAGCATGTATTTCATAAATTTTTATATGTTGTGTTTTTGTTTTCTTTCAGCCCAATATGTTTTCTGATTGCTGTTTTGACCTTTTCTTTGATCAATGGGTTTATAGTTGTGTTGTTTCATTTCCAAATATTTGTGAATTTACCAAATGTCCGTTCTGCTGCTAATTTCTAATTCAACTCCACTTTGTTTGGAGAACATATTATGTATGATTTCAGCCCTTTTAAATCCACTGACATTTGTTTCATGGCCTACCATGTTCAAGGTGTGCTCGAGAAGAGTGCATTCTGCTTGTCTTAGGTGGAGTGTTGTATAGATAGTCTCTTTATCCTTGCTGATTTTATATCTAGCTGTTCTACTTCTCATTTCAAGTCTGTCAGTTTTTGCTACATGCATTTTGGGGCTCTGTTGTTAGATGCATATTGTTTATAATTGTTATATCTTCCTTCAGAATTGACCCTTCTGCCATTATAAAATATCCATCTTTGTCCCTGGTAACTTTTCTTTTTTCTTACTTTTTTGGCTCATAGTCCCATCCCAATTCTCCAATGGATATTGTTTGCATGGCATATTTTTTTCTTTCCTTTTACTTCTCATCTATTTGGGTCTTTTGAACCTAACATGTGTCTCTTATAGACAGTCTTCAATTTTATCTTGTGTTTTTAACCAGTCTGACAATCTTTGCCTTGTTATTGTTTTATGCATTTACATTTAATGTTGTAATCGATATGGTTGGATTTCCATCATTTGCTATCATTTGGTTTTTTATTCTCTGATTTTCCTTTTCTTCCTTCTTTTGCTTTCAATAGGTATTATTTCTTATGTTAATTATTTTATTGTATTTTTTAGTTATCTTCATAGTGGTTGCTCTACATATTATAATATCTATCTTGATTCATAACAATCTACTTCTGATTAATACTAAACTGATACCATAAAATATAGAAACTTTGCTCTAAGATAGCTCCATTTCCTACCCCTTTCTTTGTGGTATTATTGTCTTATATATCTTGACTATATCATGTTTCACAACCGAACAATACAGTTGTATGTTGATTGCTTTATACAAAAGTATGTGTATTTTATGTAGTTTTTCTTTTTTTAGAGTTTTAAACAACTTTGTTGAGATATGATTCACGTGCCATACATTTCACTGATTTAAAGTGCATAATTCAGTGATTTTTAGTATGATCACCGTTATGCAACCTTCACCACAATCAGTTTTAATCACTCCAAAAAGAAACCTCATACTCATTAATAGTCATGTGTCATTTCCCATCCGCCCTCCACCACCTTCCCTAGGGAGCGATTAATGTACTTCTATCTGGAGATGTGCTTATTCTACACATTTCATATAAGTGGAATTATATAGGGTTCAGTCTTTTGTGGCTAACTTGTACTTAGTAACATGTTTTCAAGTTTCATCTATATTGTAGCATGTATTAGTCCCTTTTCCTTTTTATGGCAAAATAATATTCATAGTGCCTAAGGCATTTGAGGGCTAACCAGAAAGCTGGCAGTTCAAACCCAAAAGCCACTCCTCAGAATGAAGGTTGGGCAATCTACTTCCATAGTGATACCTCCTCAGAAACCCAAGGAGGGGTCGCTGTGAGTCGAGTCCGACTCGACGGCAGTGTGTTTGGTTTTTGGTGTTTTTTTTGTACTGATACACCATATTTTGTTTATCCATTCATCATTGGATGGACATTTGGATAGTTTCAAATTTTAGGCTGTTATTAATAATGCCACTATGAATATTCATTTACAAGTTTTTGTGTGAGTACTTGTTAATCTTACATGTTTTTAAGAAGGAAAGAATAGAGGAAAAATATATGTATAGATTCTGTTATATTAACTCACATGGTTAGCACTCTTAGTTCTTTTTACTTTTTCTCAGGGGATTCAGGTTACCATCTACAGTTATCTTCTTACTCCAATATAGATCTATTCCCTCCCCCACTCCTTTGTACTATTACTGTTATATATATATTGCATCTTTGTATGTTATAAGCCCAACTGTATAATTATATGGGAGCTCTGGTAGCATAGTGCCTAAGGCACTTGACTGCTAACCAGAAGGCTCAAACCCACCAGCCACTCCTCAGAAGCAAGGTTGGGCAATGTACTTCCTTAGCGATACTGCCTCGGAAACCCAAGGAGGGGTCGCTATGAGTCAGGTCCGACTTGATGGCACATAACAACAACAACATATAATTATATAATTATTGTACTGTGCACTTATTTTTAAATCATATAAGAGAAGTGAAAAATACATTTCTACTGTATTTTATTATTACCTGTGTTATTGTCTTTACCAATTCCCTTTATTTCTTATCTGTTGTCACTTCATTTGAGCCTAAAAAACTGCCTTTACTTTTGTAAGATGTGCCTGCTAGCACAAATTCTCTGAGCACTTTTTTTTGGGGGTCGGGGTGGGGAGAACATGGTGGGCGTTTTTATTTTAGGACAATAGTTTTGCTGCCTACAGAAATTTTCTTTCAGCACTTTGAATAGGTCATCCCCCTGCTACTGGTCTCGGTTGTTTCTGATGCAAAGTCAACTGTTAATTTTACTGTGCTTCCCCTTTACCTGATGAGTCATTTTTCTTTTGCCGCTTTCAAGATTTTCTCTTTGTCATATTCTCTTTCTTTCAGCAGTTTACTGTGATATGTGGATCTCCCTGAATTTATCCTACTAGGAGTTTATTGAACTTCTTAGATGTATAAATTAATATTTTCATCAAATTTGGGAAGTTTTGACCATTATTTCTTTAACTCCTTTCTTTCTTCTCCTGCTGGGACTCCAGTTGTTACATGTTGTTACCCATGGTAATGTATCACAGCTCTCTGATGCCCTGTTCATTTTCCTTCATACTTTTCTCTTTCTATTCTTCAGATTGATCTTTCTTCAAATTCAGTGGCTCTTTCTTCTGTCACTTCATAGGCTTGTGAAATTGTTTATTTTGTGTTCAGTTATTGATCACATACATATTTATGATTGTTGTCCAACCTGATATGGACCTCCTTATTTCTTGCAGCTGATTTTGTTTTGAAATCTATTTTGTATGATATTAATATAATCACTCTGGCCTTCTTATGTTTACTGTTTACATGGATATCTTTTTCTCTCCATTTTCTTTCAACTTATAAGTGTCTTTATATTATCTGTCTCTTAGAAACAGCATATAGTTCAATCTCTCTTATCCATTCTAACAATTTTTGCCTTTTAATTCATTTAAAAAAAAAAAATGAGAATGTGTTCCACTGTCTTGCTTGTCAGGTAATTTTGTATTGTATCTTCAGTTATTATGAATGTTAAGTTCTAGAGATTCTGGATTCTTTTTTCCTGGTAAATGTTATTTCCTATAAATGTTATTTATATGTTTTCCTGATAAATGTTATTTTCAGGCAGGTCATTTTCTTGCCTGAGTTTGCACTGCAAATTCTATTTCTTGTGCCATAGCTCTGTTCTTAGTTCAGATATATTGTGTTTTTATAAGCTGCTTTGCATCTTTTCTGTGCATGTGTGATTCTCTGTCAGTTAGAGATAAGAATTGTCAGAGTTTCCTCTCCTCTCTCTGGCTCTTTCTCTTTTGGAAGCTTATTCTTTGTTATTTAATTGTCTTTGTTATTTAATTTTTTAATCTTATAGGATTCCTTTACTCTCTTGAGTATTCATTGATTGCTGGTTTCTGTTTCCTAATGTTCAAAGACTTAAAGATTGTTTCCGAGGGTACCCTGCTGCTGTTGTGTGTACCATGTGGACTACAGTTAGCTCCAGGGTAAAAGCCTGTGGGAAGGGTACTTGTATAGCTTCTCATTTCCTTTGCTACAAGAGAGTGTACCCTTCATTAGAGTCTGTCAACTTTTATTCACTCTGTAGTTCTTTCTGGCAGGTGCTTTCTGCTTTGTGTCCAGGTTTCATAGTTGTTTCCTGCAAGGGAATCATCTGGTAGGATCTTAAAGCAGAAGTCTGACCATTTACATTCTCAAGTCCTGTGTCTTCCAACTTTATATTTCAGAAAGACAGTTAACTTCTGATTCTTCTTATACTTCCTCCCTTTTCTCCTTTTTTTTTTTTTTTAATCAACCTCATTTACTACTTATTCTTCTATACTCAGCTCAAACATTTTCTATACTCAGTTAAAACAAAAAAATTCAGGAGAGTTTTATGAATAAGAAGTTGGAGCTGAGGTTTTTAAAGGACTTTACAGGCAACATCTATGCTAAGTTACATTTAATAGAAAGGATGAAACAAAAACTACATACCAAATGGACTGTCGGCATTTACTTTGGGAAATTAACAATGTGAAAGCCAGATTTGATTTAGCTACATTTTATACTTCCACTGTAAATTATTTTTCCAGTTTTTCTCAATATTTAAAAGTTGTTTAGTTGTGTATCATGTCATGTTAATAAATTTAATTTTATGTACAGATACTTTTAGGGTTCTGTTTTATGTGAATGTTACTGTCTTACTGCTTTCTTTATATCAAAGGTAAAATCCACTGATAGCTGCCTCTTCTTTATTAAATGCTTTGATGACACTATTCATGGCTTCAGGGTTCCTAAGAATAGCCTTCAGCAGTCAAGAGAGGTAATTTTGTGTATTCATTTATCTTTCATAAAACTTAAAGAATATTTAAAAACATGAAGAATATAAGGTAGGCTTAATGGTAATGTCTATAATCTTGCTGATTGTATCTTATTTTAATGGGGCAATTATATGAAGCTTTTGAAACTTGGTTTATGAAGTAGCTATTCATTAACACACCTGTAAGGATTTTCTGTTCACTTTATTTTTTTTCATTTTGATTCTCTGACATTGAGAAGTGGTTATTGGTCTTGGAAAATGATTAGTCTATCCCTTAATTGATGGATGAGGATATAGAAGATTATAAGATTGAAGTGATTTTCCCTAGGTCACACAACTTGTAAGTAACAGAACCTGCACTACAACCCAGTTGTTCTGATGCTCATTATAGGATATACTCTGCTTTCCCTTATGGTAAATTGAACAATAGCAGTAGTGAAGAAAATTGGGATTTACTCAACAGAAAAGAAAATCATGTTACAGATATTTAATGGGAGAATTTGTGTTCCTTTAAATCAAAGCAGTATCAATAGACTTCTTTTTTTTTTTTTTTGGTAAATCATGTAAGGGATTGAAAAAGTCTGCTTCCCACAGTGGGTAACTGTGGCCCCCAAAATGCCTAAAAAGCCTAATTCATGATCATTATTGTCTCAGCATTTCACGAAATGGTAAGATTTGACCCTGAGTAGTACTCTGGTAGCATAGTGCCTAAGGCATTTGACTGCAAACCAGAAAGCTGGTGGTTCAAATCCACCAGCCACTCCTCGGAAGGAAGGTTGGCAATCCTACTTCTGTAGTGATGCTGCCTTGGAAACCCAAGGAGGGGTCGCTATGAGTTGGGGCTGACCTGACAGCACATTAAAAACAATAACAACAGTACTGTAAGAAAATGAGGAAGAGGTAACACATGTATTTTTAGGCCAGACATTCTCAGTTTCCTTTTGGGAAATCACTAATTTTAAAAAAATAAATAAAAGTTAAAGGAACAGGCAATTGTTAATGTTGTTAAAAAGATCTGAGCTTCTTATGCTTATAATTTGATTATTATAAGTTAGTAAAATTGTATGGATTCATTATTGTATAGTAACTTATTCAACAGTGCTTAGAGTCTATAATGTTAAAGTGAAAAATACCTATTTTAATTTCTGTAATATATGATTGATATATATATATATTTAATATATAATATAATATTAAGGACTGTAAACATCATAACTGATATTTTTTAAATATTGGGAAATTTTTTTATGTAGACTTCATTTATCAATAAGAGACCTAGATCATTATTTCATTGTTAGTTGCTTTTTTTATTTACTTGAAACCATAGTATTTATTTATCCATGTAAATTTTATGCTCTCCAGATCATTGACATATTATCCCTTTTGAGTAAAAGTGCTTCTCCATGTTTTTTGAAATCTGTGCATTATTTCAGAATTGGCTAGAAGCAATAGAAGAACATTCTGCTTATAGCACTCACTACTGTTCCCAGGAGCAGTTGACTGATGATGAAGAGGAAGATACAGTTTCTGCTGTAGACTTGAAGGAGTCTTTAGAGGTAAGTAGGAAAATGTAATCTTGACCTTTGTAGCTAATAATGCCACTTAAGTTATACCAAGAATTACTATTTTTTAAAGCTGTCAGGTTTTGAAATTAAGATTTCTGACAACAGTGGAAACAGATTGCTCTTTGTCTACTCATATTCTTTTGGTGTTTATAATGTCTCTGTCATGGTGATACTATCCAGTGACTCTGTAGATATGAGCTAAGGCTATGGGCATGTGCCTATGTTGATCTTTTAGATTACTGTCAAGTTGCCATTCTATTTGAAAACTGCCACCAGTAGAAGGAGTGTGTATAGCTTGACTTGCTACCCTTTATGACTTCATTGCACATTTCAGAGTTTAAATAATGCAACCATAGTGATACCTTTCCTAGTAAGTGTTTTCATTTAAAACCAGTTGTAATCTGTAATTTCATTGCTTAAAGGTAAGGTAATATGTCAGTAATGAATGAGGAGGGCCTCATCTCAAGTGACATCAATGCCTTATCCATAGAGAAATATCAGCATGTTTAAATGAAATTGGTAGTTTGAGGGGCATCAATTTTCTGCCTGTGCCTTACAGATTCACCTTGTCTGTAAAAGAAAGGGAATTAGGTTTGGAAGAATTAGAACTAGATGGAAAGATGTGTTTCAATCCAAATAATTATGTCAGAGCATATGAATTTGCCTGCCAAAGTTGGTTTAATTTAATGAGTTAGTTGGAGGATTTGAATAGTTCTAAATCAACAAGTGTAAAGAAGTTATGTTTACCAATACATAAGGAGTTGTGGTGACCTAAGGGCCTAGAAATTTATATAGGAAAGAGACTTTGATTCTTTCCATCCCTAATCTTATTTTTTGATGGAATATTAAAAAATTTTAGCTCTTCCATAGTTTGAAGACGTTCCCTAGAATTTGATGAATTGCTTTACCAGTGCTACTTTTTAAAACCCTAATGTGTAATGTGAAGACCATAAGCATAATTTTCAGATCAATGAACTTTAGTCCTAAAGTAAAAGCTATTTATTAGAGCATCTAAATAACATTATAGTTGTTTGGTTAAAGAGAGGCGGTTTAAATACATAAGGCAAAAATCATGTCAAATAAGTAAAAAAAAGATAACTATACTAAGTATTTTAACTTTTAGTTGATATTCTGTAAGTAAAAAATACTTCTTATTTAACTACCCTCAATATAAGGTAAATGATAAAACTTGGAAAGTCTTAGAAAGTATTATCAACCTCTTTCCCAGGAATATGGTAACTTTAAGCCCTTTCTGTTGGAAAATACATGTAAAATAAAAGCAGATTAGCTTTCAAACTATTTAAAAACTTTCTTGAGAAGTTTTTCCTTTACTATAATTTTCAAATAGTCAGGTTATCAACCTTTCATTTGATTCCTTATTTGCTGTTTTGTTCATCTGTTAACTTTAAAA
>NW_006921617.1:8226108-8229427 GCF_000298275.1 Orycteropus afer afer
TTTTTTTTTGCCTCCAAATGATTTTGAGTTTTGTACCACATTGTTCTCCCTCTTTATGCAGGATTTCCTACATCCCTTCCAAGTGGATGGCAGTGGTAGCTGGGCACCATCTAGTTCTTCTGGTAATTTTAGCCATTTTTAAGCATTCTCAGGTTTTACAAGTTATAGCATTAATGTATCCAAAAGATTTTGAATGCTAATTATGTTTATCTTGACTTTGTTTCAATGTCTGGAGGCTGATAGAAATAGATAAAATCTGAGATGGGCTTTGACATAAGTTGAATATAGCTTGTGGTAGGTTGGCTTTGGGATGCCCTGGATCCTTGGGTTCCCAAGATGTATAGAAATTCTGGAGCCAATTTGTGGAACAGATTTGTTCTAGACAGCCTTAGGCATGCTAAAGTAAATTTTAAAACTACAGGACTGAAAAAGTCCTGTTTTGGTCTTCTAGTGCTGCTCTAACAGGAAATACCACAAGTAGATGGCTTTAACAAACAGGGATTTATTCTCTTACAGTTTAGGATGCTAGGAGTCCAAGTTCAAGTGGACTTCTAGGGACTGGGTGAAGGCCCCTTGACCTTGGGCTTCAGCTCTACCTCTTACTCCTGGCCCACTGGAGCTGGAGGTGTCTCTTAACTCAGGTAGCTGCTGGCTTCTGAGGCTGACAAACCCAAGGTCCACGAGTGAAACAATACAGTCCCAGCATTATCAAACAACATGACAAGCTACTAGTTTAAGTCCAGAAACAGTCCCAAGATTGGCAGGCAATGTGGCAGGCTGCCGAATAAAGACTCAGCTATATGCAGTGTCCAAGCATGCAAAAAAAAAAAACTTGAGACTTTTCTCAAAGCTGCTTCTTACATACTGGAAGCAGACCACATATCTAAGGCGGCTATTCAGTTGCTCACAGCACATTCCACCATGGAGTTGATTACTAGTCTCATCATGGAGAATAACTACATCCAGCTGCCCAACTATTTAAAACTTGGCCGAGCCAAGTTGGCACACAACTTAACTACCACAATTCCACCCCTTGTCTACTTGGCATCTATAAAGATCTCTTTCACTGGGTGACTCAAGTGTCCTAGTCCACATGAGTGGTGACCTCATCCCCTTGGCCTGGCAGGCCCTATATATACCTCTGCCATTTGGGCATGGCAGCCCTACCCCCTCACTTTGGGGCAATGACTATACCCCCATCCCACTGGCCCTCATGAAAAGCAGACCCAAACTCCAGAACCAAGTTGGCGAAAATCTGACTCTTTGAAACCTAGGTGACTGTGGTGGTTCCACCCTCAGAGGCCATGGTCCTACCCTTTGAGGCTGAGGCAGTTCTGCTTCCTGTTTCCTTGGTCTCTCAGCTTCTACCAGTTTATACCCAAAGGCACCCCTTCCGCTAGGAAGCCTCCTGCCCAAAGGTATTCACCTTTCTCCTCGGTGGGCTGGTAAGCCTGTTGCTCTGTTTCATGCCAGTCTCTCAGCTCTGCTTCTGCTGTCTCTCTGCAGGTCTCTCTGCCAGTCTCAGTGCAGGCATTTTGTGTCCAAGGACTCAAACCACTCCTTTTTCCACGTTTTAGGAATCTGTCAGAGCAGCATCCTACTCTCAGTACCAAATTCTGTTTGGGTCCTTTAGTGCTGCTCTAATAAAAAATAACACAAGTGGATGGCTTTCACAAATGGATTTGTTTTCTTACAGTTTAGAAGTCCAGTTTCAAGGTGCCAGCTCTAGGGGCTGGGTGAAGGCCCCTTGACCTTGGGCTTCTGCTCTGCCTTTTGCTCTTGGCTCACTGGAGCTGGAGGAATCTCTTAAGTCAGGTAGCTGCTGTCTGCTGAGGCTGATAAGCTCAAGGTCGACAAGTAAAATGGCAGGCCACTAGTTCAAGTCCAGAAATAGTCCCAAGATTACCACACAACATGATAGGCTGCTGAAAGAAGACTCGGCTATATGCAGGGTCCAAGTGTGCCAGAAAGCTCAAGACCTTTCTCAAAGCTGCTTTTTACAGGCTGGAAGCAGACCACATCTCTAAGGCTGCTACTCAGCTGCTCACAGTGGATTCCACCGTGGAGCTCATTACCCATCTCATCATGGGGAATAACTATATCCAGCTGGCCAACTACTCAAAACTAGCTCCAGCCAGGTTGACACACAGTTTAACTACCACAGCCTCTAAACCAAATGTCATAGCTATCTAGTGCTGTTATAACAGAATAACACAAGTGGGTGGCTGTAAGAAATGAATTTATTTTTCCACAGTTCAGGAGGCTAGAAGTCCAAATTCAGAGCACTGGCTCTAGGGGAATACTTTCTTTCTCTGTGAGCTCTGGAGGAAGATCCTTGTCTCTTCAGCTTTTGCTTCCTAGTTCCTTGAAGATCTCCATGTCTTGGCATCTGTCGTCCCTTCTCTGCTCCTAGCTAGCTTGCTTATCTCTTTATGTGTGAAAAGAGATTGACTCAAGATACATCCTAGACTAATTCTGCTTCATTAACATAACAAACACAGCCCATTTGCAAATGTGATTATAACCACAGGCACATAGGGGTTAGGAATTATAGCACATATTTTTGGGGGTTAGAATTAAATCCATAACACCAAACCATCTGAACTGCATGGGTAAATAGATCTATATGAAATTGGGAAAAAACAACTACATAATGAAAATGTCATATGATACTTTCGGTCTTATTTTATCTTCTCCATAATGAAGCCTCTGAAAACATAAAACATTTTCTCTTAACTCTACCTTGAGGTTAGGCCTACAGGGAGAAAAGTATAACTCAAGATACTATATTTATTGTGACACTAGCCTCATGGTTGTTGCCTTAAAAGCAAACTGAAAATATTCTTTCAGAAGTAAAAATGAAAGAGAAATTCAAGCAAAGTGTTGGCATAGACTTATCCTAGCCCAAACAGTAGCCATTGGGCACATGACTGTTTACATTTAAATTAATTACTATTACATTGAAAATTCAGTTCTTCATTTTAATAGCCACATGTCAAGTGCTCTCAGTAGCCACATGTGGCTACCCATATTGGATGGCAAAAATGTAGAATTGTCTCATCACTGTAGAAAGATCCAGCATAGTGCTGTCTTACCCAAGTGGAGATTTTATTTGTTAAGGATATCTTGATTTTATAGCATCTAAACTGTAACTGTGTTATAAAAAATAATAACAAGATGATACTACATTTTAACTAAATGTGAAAATAATATAACAATGAAAGATTTAACTGATTTGACAAAACAAGATTCCTAACTGAAATGAGGGAGCTCTGGTGGCTAACACACTTGACTGCTAACCAGAAGGCAGGCGGTTCAA
>NW_006921617.1:8230681-8236998 GCF_000298275.1 Orycteropus afer afer
TGGTCATGTTGTCAGAAGGAACCATTCCCTGGAGAAGGATATCATGCTTGGTAAAGTGAGGGGTCAGTGAAAAAGAAGAAGGCCCTCAATGAGAAGGATTGACACAGTGGCTGCAAGGATGGGCTTAGGTAGATATAGCAAGGATCTTAAGGATGGCACAGGACTGGGCAGTGTTTCGTTCTGCTGTGCATAGGGTCACTATGAGTCAGAAATGACTCGATGGCACATAACAACAACAACAACAACAACAACAACTTCAATAGGGAACAAATAAAGATTGGTACATCCATGTAAGAATGAGACAGATTTACATATACTGTTTGTCTTAGTTATCTAGTGTTACTATAACAGAAATACCATAAATGGGTGGCTTTAACAAACAGAAATTTATTTTCTCACAGTATAGGCTTAAAGTTCACATTCAGAGTGCCAGCTCTTGGCTCTGGAGGCAGATCCTTGTTTCTTCAGATTTTGCTTCCTAGTCTCTTAGAGATCTCCGTGTATCTTAGCATCTATCTTACCCACTCTCTCCTTGTCCATATAAGTGGTGACCCCACATCCTCAGCCCCACCAGGCCCTTTAGCATGGTAGCCCCACCCCTCATCTTTGAGCAGTGGCCCCACTCCACTGGCACACTTCAATGGCAGCCTCACAGTCTGGAACCAACTTGATGAAGATCCAACACTTTGAAACCTAGGAGGCTGTGACCCACCCTTTGAGATTCAGCAGACCTTGGTCCCACCCTTTGAAACTAAGAAGGGTTGCTTCCCATGCTCCTTCCAACAGTTCTGGGGATCTCTGAGCTGCTTCTGGGATGGTCCTTTTCTTGACTTGGAGAACAGCAGACGTAGCTCCTTTGGCCTGTTTCCTGCCCCTAAAATTCCAAGATACAGACTGTGTTTTTCCCTTCACTTCTTTCTCTGTTCCCTTCAGTCTAAACTGATGGGTTTTTTTGCTATGGTAGTTGGTTAGATCCATCAGTTACAGTCTTAATCTTGTTAACAAAAGATTGAGTAGCCATACCCTTGATGAACCCTCTAGGACACATGTCCTTATTTGGTACAACAGAATTTCCACATCTTTAAGTTCTGTTTTCATTTTGCACAATTCATTTTTAAGTCTATCTCTTTCCTCTTGCATTTTACTATAAGTGTCGAGAAGAAATCACATGGCCCCTTTAAGATCTTGCTTAGAAGTCTTCTCAGCCAGATATCCAAGTTCATCACTTACAAGTTCTGCCTTCCACCAAATATTTGAACATAATTCGGACAAGTTATTTGTGACTGCGTAAAAAGTATAGCCCTTTCTCCATTGTCCAATTGCATGTTCTTCATTTTCTTTTAAAACACATTTAATATCCACATTTCTAGCAATACTCTGTTGCTTGTGCTATATGTATTCTCTAAGACGATAGAGACTTTTCTGTGTACTCCTCACTTCCTTCTGAGCCCTCAACAAATTCTCCTTTGACATCCATAATTCTAACAACAGTATCTTCAAGGCAATCTAGGCTTTTACTGCTGTTGTTGTTGTTGATGATGATAGGTGCCATCCCATCAGATCTGACTCACAGTGACCCTGTGTACAATAGAAAGAAACACTGGCTGATCCTGTGCCATCCTCACAATCATTGCCATGCTTAAGCTCATTGTGTAGCCATTATGTCAATCTATCTTGTTAATGATGTTCCTCTTTTTCGCTGACCCTCTCCTTTAACAAGCGTGATATCCTTCTCCAGGGACTGGTCCTTCCTGATAACGTGATCAAAGTATAAGAGGCAAAATCTGACCATTCTCACTTGTACAGAGCATTCTGGCTGTACTTCTTCTAAGACAAGTCTGTTCGTTCTTCTGGCCAAAAGAAAACCAAACCCCAAACCCACTGCCATTGAGTCGATTTTAACCAATAGTAACTCTACTGGCCAGAGAACTGTCCCCATAGGATTTCTAAGGCTTTAAATCTTTAAGGAAGCATACTGCCTCATCTTTCTCCCATGGAGTAGCTGGTGGGTTTGAACTGCTGAACTTTTGGTTAGCAGCTGAATGTTTTAACCACTGCACCACCAGAGTACATGGTATATATATTTGGTGTTCTTCACAACATCATAACTCAAATGCTTCAGTTCTTCTGTGGTCTTCCTTATTCATTGTCCAACTCTTACATGCATATGAGGCAATTGAAAATCCCATGGCACACCATAGTCTTCAAAGTGATATCTGCTCTTTAACATTTCAAAGAGGTCTTTTGAAACAGATTTTCCTAGTGTAATATATCCTTTGATTTCTTGACTGCTGCTTCCATGGTCTTTGATTATAGATCCAAGTAAAATGAAATACTTGACATTTCAGTCTTTTCTCCATTTATTGTGATGCTGCTTATTGGTCCAGTTTTAAGAATTTTTGTTCTCATTATATTGAGGTGTAAGGAGCTTTGGTGGTACAGTGCCTAATGCATTGACTACTAACCAGAAGATAGGTGGTTCAAACCCATCAGCCACTCTGTGCAAGGAAGATGGGACAATATACTCCCACAAAGATTTACTGCCTTGGAAACCCAGTGGGGGTCTCTATGAGTCAGAATTAACTTGATGGCAGTGAGTTTGGTTTTTTTGGGTATGTTGATGTATAATCCATACTGGAGGTTGTATTATTTGATCTTCATCAGTAAGTCCTTTAGATCTTCTTCATTTCCAGCAAGCATGGTTGTGTAATCTGCATATCAGTTTATCAATGACTCTCCAATCCTGATTCTGTGTTCTTCTTCATATATTCCAGCTTCTTAGATTATTTGCACAGCATACAGATTGAGTAAGTATGGTGAAAGGATAGAACCTGACATGCACCTTTCCTGATTTTGAGCCATTCAGTGTCCTCTTATTCTGTTCAAGTGACTCCCTATTGGTCTATGTACAGGTTCCTCTTGAGCACAATTAAGTGTTCTGGAATTCCCATTCTTAGCAATGTTACCTATCCATAATTTGTTATGATCCACACAGCATTTGCCTTTGCATAGTCAATAAACCACAAGTAACCATCTTTCTGGTATTCTCTGCTTCCACCCAAGATCCATCTGACATCAACAATGATATCCCTCATTCCTTGTCATCTTCTGAATCCGGCTTGAATTTCTGTCAGTTCCCTGTTGAAGTACTGCTGCAACTGTTTTTAAATTGTTTTCAGCAAAATTTTACTTATGTGTATTAATAATGTTCAATAATTTCTGAATTCTGTTGGGTCACTTTTCTTTGGAATGTGCACGAATACTGATCTCTTCCAGTAGGTTGGCCAGGTGGCTGTCTTCCATATATTTTGGCATACATGAGTAAATGCTTCCAACAATTGAAAAATCTCACTGGGCATTCAATAAATTCTTGCAGCCTTGTTTTGTACCAATTCCTTCAGTGCAACTTGGACTTTTTCCTTCAGTGCCATTGGTTCTTGATCATATACTACCTCCTGAAATGGTTGAATGTCAACGATTTCTTTTTGGTACGGTGACTCTGTATTCCTTCCCTCTTCTTTTGATGCTTCCCGCATCATTCGGTGTTTTGCCCATAGAGTCCTGCAGTACTGTTGCAACTTGACTTTTGAACTTTTTTCAGTTCTTTCAGCTTGAGAAATACCAAACATGTTCTTCCCTTTTGATTTTCTAACTTCAGATTTTTGTACATTTCGTTACAGTACTTTGTCTTCTCGAGCCATCCTGTGAAATCTTCTCTATTCATCTCTTTTACTTCATCATTTCTCCCTTTTGCTTTAGCTACTCTGCATTCCAGAGTCTCTTCTGCCATCCATTTTGGTCTTTTCTTTCTTTCCTGTCTTTTTAATGACATTTTGTTTTCTTCATGTATGATATCCATGATGTCATCCCACAACTTGTCTGGTCTTAGGTCATCAGTGTTCAGTACATTAAATCTATTCTTAAGATAGACTCTAAATTCAGGTTGGATATGTTCAAGGTTGTATTTTGGCTCTCATTAACTTGTTTTCATTTTTTTGAGTTTCCACTTAATCTTGCATCTGAGCAATTGACCACAGTCAGTCCCTGGTTTTCTTACTGATGATACTGAGCTTTTCCACCATCTCTTTCCACAATTGTAGTTGATTTGATTCTTAATTATTCAATCTGGCAAGAAACACCTATATAGTTGCCATTTATGTTGTTGAAAATAGGTATTTGCAAAAAATAAGTCATTGGCCTTGCAAAATTTTATTATGTGATCTCCAGCACTATTTCTGTCACCAATGTCATATTTTCCAACTACCAGTTCTTCTTTGTTTTCAACTTGCACATTCCAGTCATCAGTACATATCAATGCATGTTAATTGCATATTTGGTCATCTCTGGTTTCTGTGGTTGGTGCATAAATTTGAAAAATAATAGTATTAACTCATCTTCCTTATAGGCATGTGGATATTATGCTATCCCTAACAATATGGTACTTCAGGATCAATCTTGAGCTATTCTTTTTGATACTGGTCATGATGTCATTCCTTTTCAATTTGCCATTCCTGACATAGCAGACTATATGAATGTCAGATTCAAAATGGATAATACCAGTCTGCTTCAACTCATTAATGCCTTAGATATCATTCATTATACATTCTGTCTCATTTTGTACTTCCAGTTTTCCTAGATTAATACTTCATATAGTCTACATTCTGATTTTAATGAATGTTTGCAGCTGTTTCTTTTCATTTTGAGTCATAGCACATCAGCAAATGCAGATTCCTGGAAGCTTTACTCCCATCTCCGTCATTAAGGGTGACTCTAGTTTGAAGAGCAGCTCTTCCCCAGTTGTATTGTGAATGCCTTCCAACCTGAGGGGCTAATCTTCTGACACTGTATCAGACAGTGTTAGTCACTGCTTTCCAGAAGGTTTTCAGTGGCCATTTCTTTTTTCATAAGCAGGCTGCTATGCCCTTCTTCCTTGTCTGTCTTTGTCTGGAAACTCTGCTGTAATCTGTCCACCATGGGTGACCCTGATGGCATAGCTTCCAGCATCATAGCACCATGGAAGCCACCACAGTATGACAAACTGGCTGATGAATAGTGGAGGCTTTTACTGTTAGGCACCTTAAAACTCATCCAGCCTGTACCCATTACTCAATTCCAAAACTTTTTCTACATTTTATGTATCTGTTACAGCGGCACCACCATGTCCCGTTACCAAATTCTGTCTTAGGCTATTGTTATCTAGAGCTGCTATAACAGAAATACCACAAGTGGTTGGTTTTAAGAAACAGAAATTTATTTTCTCACAGTTTAGGAAGCTAGAAGTCTGAACTCAAGGTACGCTATAAGAAAAGGCTTTCTCTCTCTGTTAGCTCTGGCACTGTGTAACTAAGACATTGGTATATTACTGGTATTAAGTGAAAAGAGCAATGATATATGTAATATGCTACTACTGAGGGGAAAAGAAAGGCTTGTACACACATCATATTTGTGTGCAGGCTGGAAAGATGAGCAATTTTTAGCATTTCTTGGCACTAGGGCTGACAGATAGTGTGAGAGAATAACTTCTCTGTATACCCTTTTATTTATTTAACTTTTTGTAAATGCTTATTGTAGAGTAAAACATTGGAGGGGGGGAACCAAGGAAGGATCATGATAATCACCAGGTACCAAAAATAATAAATGTTCTATGGGTTGACTTAGATTGAGGAATGGTGAAGTATGGGGTTATCCTTGAAGTGGGATTGGCTGGAGTTAGTTAGGAGGGCTTGGAAATGAGTAGCAGGAAATCGGTACTCTCAATACTGGCTGTTTTCTGCAAGTAAGAAAGTTACCAGGATTGTATAACCTTTTATATGTTAAAAGTTTAAATAAACATCATTGAGATGAAATTTTTATATAATAATTTCATTTTATGTTTAGTTTGATGTTATGACAGATGTATATACCCTGTGCAACTACCAATCCTATCAAAATATGGAATATTTTTACTACCCCAAAAAGTTATCTTTGGTGGGGTATAGTGCCCAAGGCATTTGACTGCTAACCAGAAGGCTGGCAATTCAAATCCACCAGTCACTCCTCAGAAGGAAGACTGGGCGATCTGCTTCCGTAGTGACTCTGCCTTGGAAATCCAAGGAGGGGTCACTATGAGTTGGATCCAACTTGATGGTAGTGAGTTTGTTTGTTTTTTTTCAGTTGAGGTAGATGCCCTCTACCTCCATTTCAAGCAACCACTGGTCTGTCATTAAAAGTAAATTTTCCCTGTCCTAGAGTTCATGTGGGAGCTCTGGTAGCATAGTGGCTAAGGCAGTTGACTGCTAACCAGAAGGCTGGCGGTTCAAATCCACCAGCCACTCCTC
>NW_006921617.1:8237783-8239772 GCF_000298275.1 Orycteropus afer afer
CCACCAGCCTTCTGGTTAGCAGTCAAGTGCTTTAGCCACTATGCTACCAGAGCTCCTGCCCAGGTAACTAGGATTTAAAATAATGCTGTCAAACTTCAAGTATTAGGACTTTGCCTATAGTGGGATCCCATTTGTATAGAATAAATACATAAAAATTAAATCTTAAAATGAGTCCCAGATTTAACATGATTGGTATAGAAATCAAGAATGAGACACTATTGGCAAAGAATTGATAATCATTAAATTTCTTAAGTGGAGTTTGTTTTCATAGTATAGACAGAAGCTAGTAAGGAGAAATTATACTAAATTGTAGAATGTGTTATGTTCTATTGTATTAATAATCTCTTTCTGTTCTTTTTAGTATCACCTAAATGACACTAAATTATTTAGAAGACACACGTTGTACCTAGCTATAAACAGTGTGTGTAGATTGAATTGTCTCCAGCTAACTTACTGTGTACCTTTTAAAACAAGTAAATTATCGATTAAGGAACCTTTTTTTAAAATAAATATAGATAGATATGCTAATGGAAGATCAGTGTGATCCAGTGATGCTATGGAAAAAGTTTCTGTCTTTTACTATAACCCCAAGAACGATCACATTTATTACAGACCCAAAGTCTGCAAGTGAAGCCAATGCTTACTTTGATACGTCCAGTGAACTTACCCCATGGAAAAGAAAAGAGAAAACAATAGCATTGAATTGCACATGGGCAAGAGTATTAAATATGTATAGAGTGAGAATGACTTTCTATTAATAAATTATGAGAGATGCATTTGGTCTGCATGTTTTCAGTGCCCCTAGATTGGCTTCTCCTGCCTTTCACATGTATTCACAGAATATGACTTAAAAAATTATCAAGCATATCATTTTCCTTTCTGTGGTGTTTTTTTTTAATTGCATGACGTAAATATTCTGCCTCTCAAAAAAAACTAAATAAAAGTGAATTATATTTTTATGTTAGAGCTTTCAGAACAAAGAGAGTAATACATATTTTACAGAGAACATTGGGCATCACTAATGTGGTATAATGAATAATTCTGCTGTGGTTGAGCTGAGCTTCATAAGCACTAAAAAATTTATAAGGTGAAAAACTTGCTTACCTGTATCACCTTGGTACATTGAACTACAATAGGTCTAATTTTGCTTATGAGAAAAATGATTAGTGATGGACCAGTTGAGATTAGGATTACAGAGTAGGGAAGTTTCATAAGGCTAGTAAGTGTATTACTCTGCCTACAACAACATGATTCTAAAACTAATAAGGTCAAGGGTCTCAGAATAAGTGTGTTCTATAGAGTTCCTAGGAGCTCTGGTAGCGTAGTGCCTAAGGCACTTGACTGCTAATCAGAAGGCCGGCAGTTCAAACCCACCAGCACTCCTTAGAAGGCAGATTGGCAGTCTACTTCCGTAGTGATGTTGTTAAGTGCCATCGAGTCAGATCCGACTCATAGCGACCCCTCCTTGGGTTGCCGAGGCAGTATCACTACCGAAGTAGAGTGCCCCATCTTCCTTCTGAGGAATGGCATGGAAACCCAAGGAGGAGTTGCTATGAGTCAGATCTGACTCAACGGCAGTGAGTTTGGTTTTGGTTTTTGGTTTAGGTATAGAGTCCCTGGTTGGTGAAAATAGTTGATGCACTCAGCTGCTAACTGAAATACTGTAGATTCGAGTCTACTCGGGTAGCTTGTAAGAAAGACCTGTAGATCTACTTTCGAAGAATTAGTCATTGAAAATCCTGTGGGACATAAGTCTGTTCTGACACACATTAGGCTGCCATGAGTCAGAATCAGTTTAATAGGATCTGGTTTTAGATTATTGCCATAAACAACTGAATTTACAATTATAATTTATCTTGCTTATTCTTCCCCCACCCGTTAAAAGGGAAACTATAAATAAAACTACTTTCAAAATGACGTTGGTAGTCCAGTTCCGGCAAGATGGCAGACTAGGCAGAAAGACTGCACAGACCCTCTTCAACAAGGAAA
>NW_006921617.1:8243567-8263428 GCF_000298275.1 Orycteropus afer afer
AATCTTCACCCAAATCACAATAAAAAATAAAAAATATATTTTAAAAAATGACGTTGGTAATATAATAAATGGATTTATCTGATTTCTAAACTTCCAGATCCATAGTAATAGGAGATGCAATTTATGATTTTATGTTTTGCTTTTAGGCATTAAAATCTACAGAATTTTCAGTTTATAAAGAGGAACAATTTCTATAATTGGCTTTTATTTTTGTCAGTTTTGATTCGCTAAGAAAATGTTCAAGTTTGATTGTGTAAGGGCTATATATACTTATATTGCTGAGCTAAAATCAGCTCAGTTTTTAAGAAAAAACAGTTTTTAAAGTATAGTCTTAAAGAATGCATTTTAAAATTTCTGGATGAAGTTAACCAGGCCTACTAAAAGTCTTAGTAAATGAGTTAGAGAAATGTAACTGTTCAGATATATAGTATAGTGAGATGTTAGTAGTAATTAATGAAATTATCTGAGCTCTACACTATAGATGTTGAATGTACTTAGAGTTTAGAGAGATTTATATCCAATTAATCTGTACTTGATTAAGTAAATGTTGTATTTTGTTTCTAAGGAAAACTCACACTTTTTTCTTTCTCTAAGGAATATAAATGTTTGAATTATTTTTCTATATTTATCCATGAATTAAAAGTTTTGATAGGAATAGTAAAGCATGTGGAGTTTATTTTAATTTTTTCTTTTTTTTTTTCTTCCAGAAAGCACAAATATGTCAACAGAGACTAGATAAAGAAATTTCCAACTGTCTTAAAATGATTAAGGAGTGTGGCATGGCTAAAGGTACTAAAAACAAATAAACACAAGGACTACAAAAAAAAATCACTTTCTTTTCTAACTTTTTATTGTAATTTGAAATTTTACAAATCAGATTCATTTTACATCCAACAGATCATGCACATTTTGCTTCATGACACTGTTACAATCCCTGTAGTGTAACAGCTCTCTTCCCACTTCTTCCCTGTGGTTACCCTTTCCCAGTGTCACTCTTGCCTGTGCACTCCTGCCTCCCTAGCTTTCTCCTCCTTCTGATCTGCCATGGTTGATCGTTTTAACAGTGCATCTGTCTGATGTAGTTGTTCAGATCACAGACCTGTCTCTTATTCGGCTTAGAATTTAGCCATGTGAGTGAGTCCAGTTCCAGGGGCCATAGTCTTGAGGGTTTCACTAGTCTATCCAACCAGTAATCCTGTTCTAAAAACAAATCACTCTTAAACGCAACCCATTGTCATAGATAACTGACTATACATTTTGGATAATTTTTGGTTTTGAATTCATAATTATATTTCATTAAACTATTTTGAAATTTTAAAACAGCTGAAACTTCTACTAACTGGGGAGGCCTACTTTCTAGGTTATATATAGGTTTATTCTTTTAAGAAAAAGAACAACAAATCTAAAGTTAACATTTTGGGGTTATAAATTCATTTTAGCTACTTAATGAGAATTCTGCTGTTAGATTCCAGATGATTCGGGTTTTGGAGTCATAGCATGTTGAGTTGAAATATTAACTAGCTCTGACTTTGGGCAGTACTTTCTCTGAGCTTTGGTTTCCCCATCTAAAATGAAGGAATTTGTTTTTCTCTGTTCTTGGTCGTTTTTGAATCCATGAACTTGCCTTTCTTTTTGCCTTTCAGCAGTAACTTTTTATGTTGTCACACTCCATTAAGTATAAGTTATCTGGAGTTATCTGTAAATACTCCAAGAATAAAACTTACATATTATGAAAAAATTGTTTATTACTTTATAAATTAAAAATTTATCACACTTTTTAGTTTAGACTTAACCATGGAATGAATATAAATGACTCCACTAAAATATAATTGAATTCATTCTCTGTGAATGAATTGTCTGGTTAACTATCAGTTTTGATCATGAACTGTTTTCCTGAGTGGACTTCTAGGTTCAGTTTATAAGTGTCCAGGGAATGTGAAGAAATGTCAACATTAGAGTAAACTGAGCATCAGTATTCTACATCTGCTCAAATGTAATTCAGACATTCTTTTATTCAGTTCAACACACATATTTGTATCTGCACTGATAGCTTTGGGAAGAATGGTTAAGTCATTTTGATAAAATTGTGTGGTGGACTATTGTATTTGCTTACTCTATCCATCCTCAGTAGACTTCTAAAACGGTAACAGCGTTATTAGCTATAACTCACATTAGATAAAATTCACTCATTTAAAGTATACAGTTGGGTGGTTTTTAGTTTATTCAGAATTGTGAACAATCACCAGTACGAACTTTTGTTGTTGTTCATTTCTTTTCCCTTCTGACAACATTTATTCTTTTTTTTTTTCAGTAATGAACTTTTAAAATACCATCTTCAGAAAGAACCCTCCAAAATAAGAGATACTAACAAAGTTTAAAAGATGTTGAAAAGGTCTAGAGAAACGTAAAGATCAATTCATTTAACTTGGATCAAAGCAAGAAATTATGTCAGATACCAAAACTACACCCAAATTAAGTTGTTTAGTTTTTTAAACTTTGAGTCTAGTCTCTTGGTTCAGATTATATGATACATCACTCATAGTGATGGCTTTTATGTCTGTATTAACATTGAGTGAGCAGATTATTAATCAAATTTTTAGAAACTGATATGAACATTGTATCAAATATTATGTTTATCTCTAAGAGAAAATATTATATATCTCTATCTCTAAGACATGCATATAGTGTTTGATAACACAAAAGAGATATCTCTCATATGATACTGACATCAGGGAAACTTTGAGATATTTGATTATGATTTGATAACCCTATTTCATATATCTGCTATGAAAGTCAATGAACTCATTCACAAACAATTATAAACATTATTTTCTGAAAGATCAGTGTAGATAAATAAAACTGCATTTTATATAAATAAATAGAGTTAAAACGTTTACATGAATTAAATTAGAGAGTTGAAGGTGACTAGATTGCTCTCAATGCCAAAGAATTGTACAGAATAACCTTGTACCATGTGGCTTATTAAACTGATGGATACATGCCCTGCTCCAAACTGCCTGTATAATTTGCCAGTGACGTCTCAAGATGAAAAACTAGAATGTTTGTGGACAGAATCCAGATCTTGTGATTATAATTGTTGTCTTAAATTTTAGTGTAGAATTACATCATTAACTTCAGGACCTAGATCGCTTGCTTCTTACACCAGCTTCTACCATATTAGTTCAGCTGTATATCACCCCAAATCCTTTAATCTCCCCGCCTCTTTTCTCTCCCTGCTTTCCTTCTTTGGAACGAATTGAATCAGAAGACAAAGGAACTCTACCAATCCAAATTCTGCAAAATGTTTCCAGATTGATTTTACAAATTACTTTATCTTTTTTTTTTTAATGGGTCCTTACAACTATAATAAAATGCAAACCCCTTAGCCTGGCACTTAAAGACTCTCATGGTCTGATCACAGGAGCACTGTTGGTGTAGTGTTTAAGGCATTTGGCTGTTAACCAAAAGATCAGTGGTTTGAACCCACCAGCCACTCCATGGAAGAAAGATGAGTCTGCTTCTGTAAAGCCTATGAGCTGAAATTGATTCAGTGACCGTGAGTTTGGGTGGCTTTTTTTTTTTTTTTTAATAATCTGATAATAGCCTGATTTTTCAGCTTTATTTTCAATTATTTTCTTACATACCCCTTATAAATCTGTTTGCTTTTGACCAAACACTATGTCTGATCAGAAATGTCCTCTACTAAAGTACTTTCATTTTCAGGAGTGGACCTTGAACCTAATTTCCATCTGGATGAATGTCAGAATATGTATATCTTGCATTGGCAACACAATTCAAGGTGCAGAGGACACAGCATTTAGATCTTTACTTTTAATCTTTAGCCAGAGCCCCAAAGGTGGCCAGAGTCACATACTTTTCCTTTATATGGGTATAAAACCTCAGCTCTTAATCTCAGAGTTTATGTTCTATCTAATATCCACCTCTTTTTCTGACCATACCTACCAAGGCATCTCTGGCATATGCGTATTGTGTTAGCCTTGAACTTTCTTTTGGTTTCTATCATATCTAGAAATTTTTTTTCTCTAAATTCTGCTATATATTATTCAACATATTTATGGCTTGTGGTTGGCAGGATTACCCCCCATCAATTTAGTTTTTCTGGTACTGTGTGTCCCATGTTCTTTCCAATGTAAAACATAGCAATAATTGATAAATCGTATTATTTAATCTAGTGTAATAGCAAATAATAGTACTTTTATGTGCTTTGTATATATTATGTGCTTTGTATATCTTAACTTTTTTATTCCTTACACAATCCTAGGCATTACTTGCGGTTAAGATACCTGTTTTACTGTCTTATAGATAAGTAATGGAGTTACAGAGACCTTAGGTACTTTGCCTAAGGTCACAAAGCTAATAAATTTCAGAGGCAGGGATTGACCCCAGGCTGCTTGGCTCCAGAGTTTGCTATCTATCTTTTTTTTTTTAATTCTTTATTGCAATTGGGAGGCACTCTGGTAGTGTAGTGCCTAAGGCATTTTACTGCTAACCAGAAGGCTGGAGGTTCAAACCTACCAGCCATTCCTTGGAAGGAAGACTGGGCAATCTACTTCTGTAGAAATACTATCTTGGAAACCCAAGGAGGGATCTTTATGAGTCGGAACCGACTTGACAACAGTGAGTTTGGTTTTTGTTTTGGTTTATTGCAATTTGGGTGAAAGTTCACAGAGTATATTGGTTTTCCATTCAACAGTTCATACATATTTTGTTCTGTGACATTGATTGCAATCCCCACAACATAACAGCATTCTGCCCATTTCCTTCCTATGTTACTATGTCCATTTGTTTTTCTTGCCTTCTGAGTTTTATTCCTGAGCAAATGCTGCCCTTTTGCTGTCATATGGTTGATTGTTCTAAGGTCTACGTACTTCCCTGGTGTTATTTTTCACCATATAGGCCTGTCTGTCATTTTCCTGAATGATCATTGAGACACTATGGGACCATGGTTGTGGGGGACCTCAAGCTCAGGTGGCATAGCATCCTACACAAAAACATTGTTCTATATCCTACTTTGGTGAGTAGCAACTGGGGTCTTAAAAGCTTATAAAAGACTATCTAATTTCACCAGTTAGTCTCCCCTCCTCTGGAGCAAAGAAGAGTGAAGAAAACCAAGGACGTATGGAGACAGTTAGTCCAAGCGACTAGTGGACCATAAGAACTTCAGCCACTACATGACCATGACACCAGAAGAGCTAGATAGTGCCCAGCTACCACTGTCAGAAAGGGATCATTGTAGGAGATCCTGGATGGAATGGGAGAAAAATGTGGAACAAGACTCAAAATTATTAAAAAAAAAAAAAAAAGACCACATTGTAGTTACAGTTATAAATTTGTAAACTTTTCTAATTCATAGACAAAACATTCATGGGTAAACATAGAATTCCTGACTTATTCCAGACTCATTTTGGATTAGAGGAGACTGGTGTGGCACCTCTGAGACTTTAGCCCTTAGGTACCCTTCAAAGTTGGAAATGAATTCACCTCTGTGGCTCCACTTTCTTTCTTTCTTTTTTTAATTGTGATTTGGGTGAAAGTTTACAAAGCAAATTCATTTTCCATGCAACAGTTCATATATATTTTGTTTCATGACATTGATTGGTCTGGTAGAGACTAGTGAAACTCCTGAGACTATGGCCCTTACTCACCCTTCAGGCCTGGAATTCAACTCACTCTTATGGCTTACAGCCAAATAACAGACAAGCATATAAGGTGAACATTTACACCAGGTCGATACACTCCTTAGAACAATCAATCATATTAGATCAGAAGGGCAATATTTATACAGGGAGATAGCTGGGAGGGTAGAAATGCATAGCAAAGAAGGGCACAGGGAAAAGGTAACCACAGGGAGAAAGCAGGAAGAGAGCTGTTACATTACGGGGATTGCAATCACTGTCATGAAACAAAATATATATGAACTGTTGTATGGAAAATGAATTTGCTTTGTAAACTTTCACCCAAATCACAATTTAAAAAAAAAAAGAAACAAACAAACAAAGTAGAGATACTGAGGTGAATTCATTTCCAACTTTGAAGTGTGTCTAAGGGCCAAAGTCTCAGTGGTTCCATACCAGTCTGTTCTAATCCAAAAAGAGTCTGGAATAAGTCAGGAATTCTTTATTTACCCTCAAATGTTTTGTCTATTAACTAGAAAAGTTTACAAATTTATAACCTTAACTACAGTGTAAAGTAGAATTTGTTGAGGAAAATGACATTAGCTTGGCTTCTGTAGTTTGGTTATTCAAACTGATGTACTGAGCAATCATTCTTCATTATCTCCTATTCAGAAGTTCAAGGGTAGGGTGAGATTGATACTAAGCAGAAGTTTCCAACTCACAACAAGAAATCTTTTTTTTTTCTTTAATTTTTTTCTTCTTTTCTGATGTTTTCTCTGGTGTTCTTCATCACCAACTCACCGAAATTCCCAAGCCCAAACTTTTGGACTCGCTTTAATGCCTCCTTAACCATTACATATTGTATTGGTCAGTTCTCTCCTTACATATCTCTCCACTTCGTTTACCTCTCTATATCCCTCTTGCAACATCCTAAAATACCCCATGACCATCCTTCCCATAGATTACAACAACAACTTCTTGACTGGTCATTCTGCCTCCAGTTTTCATATTCCTCCAATTCCTAAGATTCTTAAATCTTCCTTCTCGCTCACCAGAAACCTCCCCTGTCTTTTCACTACCCTTAGGGTAGAATCCAAACTCTTAACTTGGTTTACCAGACACTTTGTAATCTTGTCTGCTCACTTCAGTGGTTTCATTTCTTACCGCTTCCTTCTTTTTATTCTTAAGTTCAACACTAAACTTTTCTTGTGCTTCAGTGTCTTGACAGATGCTGTTCCCGTCGTGTTAAAAACTTTTTCTCATCATTTACATGTATTTTCCCAGAACTTTTCTTTGACTTCTCTAAGAGTACTAAGTGTTCTTACTATCTAGGCTCACTTACAACAGGACTGGAGAGGGTGTGATTATCCATCATCCTAGCTTTCTTTCAGGCAGCTTTGTTGTTATGTGCTGTGGAGGAGTCCTTGGGTTTCCAAGGCTGTATTACTACGGAAGTAGGAATTTAATCAATGGCACAATGTTGTTATGAAGCTAAGTGCTTTATTACCCATATTTTCTTCAACCGAAGCCATTTGAGGAAGACAGGCAAGCATCATTCCCAAAGCTCTCTCAACCATGAAGGCTTGAGTTAATTCTTTAATGTATCATTAAATGATTTATGTCTTTGTCTTCTCCTTTTGGGACAAGTCCACCAAAACTCCTCCACAGACCTTCCTGCAGGTGGAGCTCTCAAGATCACTTATTGTTCTGCGCAAATTACTGTTTACTTCATTGACCCTGTTTTAGTCATAAGGTCATTCTCATAAGTGAGGTGTCCATTTCCAGGACAATCCAATTATAACTGTTGCCCAATTTGATTAAAATGCTTCATCCCTATTGTCTTTCTTCACTCTTATATGCAAAAGAATGCAGAACGCATTGGATAATTCTGCTGGCTGCTGCTTTGTTTTATTTGTCTCCATAAGGTCTCCTTGACTAGTACTCTTTTCTAAATTTTCTAACAATTCATTTTATTTTTTCCAACAGTCTATGCCTTCACTGTTCCTAGTCAAAGATTCTACCTCTAAAGTCTCTCTCTGATCAATGCTGTCCATTCAACAGTAATTGTTTCATTTTCTATTTTAATATTATATGCAGATCCTCTCATTGATCATAAATCTAAAACTATTTTCCTCTCAGGATTAGTATTTTCTGTGCTATCTCACCATAATAATTATAAATATTTTAGATATGTTTGTTTTGTTCGACATTATATTTAGCCATAAAAATATTAGTTCTTACAGTTTCATGATTAGGGATGTAAAGAATTGAAAACAGGATCACAAACAGAAATTTGTACACCAGTATTCATTGAAGTACTATTCACTATAGCCCAAAGGTAGAAACAGCCTAAATGCTTATCAACAGATGAATAAACAAAATGTGGTACATATATGCAATAGAATATTAGCCCTAAAGAGAAATGAAGTCTTAATACATGCTACAGCATGGATGAACCTTGAAAACATTATGTTGAATGAAATAAGTTAGTCACAAGAGGACAAATATTACATGATCTAACATATGAAATATCTTCAATAGTATATAGAGTTGTTGATTTGTAAACAGGCAGGTGTTTTGGTTACTTCCTACTGCTCTCACGGAAATACCACAGGTGGATGGCTTTAACAAACAGGAGTTTATTCTCTTACAGTTTTGGAGGCTAGAAATCCAAGTTCAAAGTGCTGAGCTCTAAGGGGTGGGGTGAAAGTCCCTTGACCTTGGGCTTCAGCTCTGCCTCTTGTTGTTGGCCCACTGGAGTTAGAGGTGTCTGTTCACTCAAGTAGTTGTTGGCTGCTGAGGCCAACAAACCCAAGGTCAACAAATAAAATGATGCAATCCCAATATTACAACACAGCACAGCAGACCATTAGTTCAAGTCCAGAGACAGTCCCATGGTCAGCAGGCAACATGGCAGGCTGTTAAATGAAGACTTGGCTACATGCAGGGTCCAAGCATGCAAAAAAGCTGCAGACCATTCCCAAAGTTTCTCCTTATATACTGGCAACAGACCACATCTTAAGGCAACTACTCAGCTGCTCACAGTAGATTCCATCATGGAGTTGATTACCAATCTCATCACGGGGAATAATTACATCCAGCTGCCTAGCCACTCAAAACCAGGCTCAGCCAAGCTGACATATAACCTTAACTACCACAGCAGGCCAGGGGAAAGAAGGACTCAGTGCTTAGGGGACACTGTGTTTCTGTAAAGGGTGATGGGAAAATTTGGGAACAAATAAGGGTAATGGTTAAACAACATAATGAATACAATTAATGTCCCTCCATTGTACACGTGAAGAGTGTTGAAATGGCAAATGTTTTGTTAAATATGTATTTACAACAAAAAATTGTTGGTTCTTCAAGATCCACCTCAGGTTCTACCTCTTCCTTCTAATTTTCCTTGATCACTCTAGCCCATAATGGTAACTTTATTCTTTGAACATTTGAGGATTTTTTGTTGTTGTTGTTGCTTGCTTTTAATGAATGCACAAATTGTTTGCTCAGTGCCTTTTAACATCCCACGTGTTATCTTTATCTTTTAATTCTTACTGAATTCATGCTTTAATATAGTTAATATATGTTATTTTGTACTGTAAATTTTATATTCTCCACTGCAACTAATGTAAGTGATATAAATCAAATGTAGTGGAAGTTATTAGAAGAGTAGTTGGTATTTATGTACATAGGCATTTTTCTCCATTTTGAGGAAAGAGTGCTGATTTTCTTGAGGCATTAATTTAATTCCACTTTGATTAAAAAAAATTTCAATTTAAAAAAAAAATGCCTTCTCATTTCATGCAGGTTAGATTATATCATGTACATGTCATGAAATAGATATAGTCATATAGTCAATGACTTTTTTTCTGACCACAAAAGAGAAATTATCTTATTTTGGTACTTCCTTTATTTCTTAAAGGAGCTCTGGTGATGTAGTGCCTCAGGCATTTGACTGCTAATCAGAAGATTGGTGGTTCAAACCCACCAACTGCTCCACAGAAGGAATACTGGACAATCTACTTCTGTAAAGATTTACCACCTCGGAATCCCAAAGGGGGCCTGTATGAGTAATGAATTGACTCAGTGGCTGGGGGTTTGGTTTTTGGTTTGGTTATATTTCTTAAAATATTTAACTTTGCCATTGTATTTCTTAGTTTTTGGATTATTTATTCTCTCTACTATTTGTTTTTAATTTTTAAAAAATATATTTAAGCCACAACTAGTACCAGAAGGGTAAGAGGAAAGAAATGAAATGCCATACACCTGTTGTTTTCTCTTTTAAAGATCCATGCCAATGATAGAAATATATGAGTAGTCAAGAGTTGAACAACAGGCAAAATAGAATTCCTTGCTCTTCAAATAATAAAAAAAAAAAAGGTGGTTAAAGATGATCTATTTCTCAGTCAACCCTAATCAGCGACCCTCTTTGAGTTTCCAAGGCCGGTAAATCTGTTTGGAAATAAGTTGCCCAATTTTCCTTCTATGGAGTGGCTGGTGGATTTGAACCGCCAACCTTCTGGTTAGCAATCACATGCCTTAGGCACTATGCCACCAGAGCACCTTCTAATCAGCCAAGTGGTAGTGATATAAATGAAAATGTTTGCAACTTACCATATTTTTTCAACAAAAACAGTGATTCTTATGATATAAAATACACTGATCTAAAACTATTTGGACTTTTAATGTAAACTTTGAAATTAAAATGTTTCATTTGTGTCCTTACTCTTTTAATAAAGATTTGAGGATATTTTTTAGCATAAAGCTCAGTGCACTGTGTTCAGAAGATGAAGTGGTTTAGTTAGCATCCATGGGCAGTAAAAGAGATAAAAGACACACAGTGCCCACGTCTCCTGTTATAAGCAGGTGTGGCTGTTGCTGGAGTCTAGAGAAAGTTTCCATCACATAATGATATTTAGAACTTTATGGAGAGGGTGGCATTTGTACAGGGCCAAATTTTTAGTTAAATAGAGAAACTTTCAAGTAGGAATAATAACTATTTTGAACATTGATTGAAGAAGGAACAAACTTCTAGAAGCAATGAAATAGGAGAATGTTTCTAGGCAAGCACATATTTCCAGGAAGACACCCTGGTTATAGCTGATTCAGTTTAAACCAAACCAAACCAAATCGTGAGTCAATTCCCACTCATTATAATGAGTCCCCATTGGGTTTCCAAGGCGTAAATCTTTACAGAAGTAGATTGCCTCATCTTCCTCCCTTGAAGCAGCTGGTGGGTTTGAACCACGGACCTTCTTGTTGGCAACCAAGTGCTACTACTATGCCACCAGAGCTCCTTGATTCAGTTTATGGAGAGTCTTAAATGTTAGACTAAGGAGTATAGGCTTTGTTTTCTACACTTGGAAGACAATGAAGGTAGACTGTGTCCCAGAGTTTAGTTTGTTAGTGTAACAAGAAACAAGTACTTCCTCACTAGTTTTAAAACGTAATTAAAAATTGAACAGTGTAATCATGAAAAATGACAGATTGTGAGCTTTTTATACCTGTCTTTAAAATAAAGCATTTCAAGTATGATCTTACAGCAGCTTTTATAAGTTTTAAAAAATATTCTTAGTACAATAAAAAATAAATTCTTTCCTCAAAATTAAGAGCATCAGATTCTGGTAGTAGACAAAATAAAGTAACACAGAGACTTCCCATTTATTCAGGACACTTTAGTCTATGAATATTAAATGGTTAAAACATGTTTGCAATGATTCTCAGATGGTGACTTTTTTTAGAAACTTAGCCATTTTATTTTTTATGTAACATATAAACATCATCATATAAGGAGCATACCACGTGGGCCTGTGATAGGGCTTGTGATACACTGAACTAGTGTATTTGCCAGTATTCCTCATTCCTACCCCCTGCCACTGAACAAGTTAATATTTCTTTGGAAATAATTGTTTTAACACTAGATTGTCAGAGAAATTTTGACTTTGACTTGGTGGAAAGCATTTGATCCTCTGTCAACACTAGATTCTCGAAAAAATTTCTCTTTCTCTATATCTTTGGGATTATCTTTGAAAGCTTGCAGAAAAGGTTTTGGTTGAAAACATTGAAGTATTCCTGAAAATTTGTTTTTCACATTTAATGTTGTATGTTAATGAACAAGTATCTGACATGTGTAGTATCTGAAATATAGAATGATAGATGACTGAGCATGTGATGACACTTAATAAAGAGCCATATCCATGAATGATTATACTTCCATCTTCTACCGTTTGTACCATGAAAGTGGAAAATTACTAGATTACTCAGAAAATTCATGGAAGGCAGGCCCTATATCTGTTTTTCTCTTATATATCTCCTAAGAGTACTTGGTTCACAGCTCCGTGTGAGACATCTGTTGAGATGCTATTTAAGTCATATGGTATCTAGCATATGGTACTTGTTATGGCTTGAATTGTATCCCCAAAAAATATCTGTTGTAAATTCTAACCTGTGCCTGTGGAGGAGCTCTGGTGATGCTGTGATTAAGTACTCTGCTGCCAACAGAAAGGTCAGCAGTTTGAACCCACCCCCAACTTGGTGGGAGGAAGATGTGGTAATCTGCTTCCATAAAGATTTACAACCTTGGAAACACTATGGGGCAGTTCTACTCTACCCAACAGGATCACTGTGAGTTGGAATTGACACAATGGTAATGGGTTTGGTTGGGTTTTATGTCTGTGGTTATAATGCCATTTGGAAATGAGTTGTCTTTGTTATATTAATGAGACAGGATTCGTGTAGGATATGTCTTGAGTCATTCTCTTACAAAATAGGAAAGAAGCAGATTAAGGAAGCAGAGATGGGGAAAGAGAGATCGATGACAAGCCACATGAAGAACGCCCTGGAGCAGAAGCTCAAAGAGACAAGGACCTTCCTTTAGAACCTACAGAGAGAGAAAGCCTTCCCCTAGGGCTAGCACCCTGAATTCAGACTTCTACTGGCACAGTGCCTAAAACATTTGACTGCTAACTAGAAGGCTGGCGGTTCAAACCCACCAGCCACTCCTCGGAAGGAAGACTGGACAATCTACTTCTGTAGAGATACCGCCTCGGAAACTCAAGGAGGGGTCACTATGAGTCAGATTCGACTTGACAGCAGTGATGTTGGCTTTGGTTTTTTGGTTAACCTGTGAAAAAATAAATTTAGGTTAAAGTCACTCACTTGTGATATTTCTAGTATAGCAGCACTGGGTAACTAAAACACTACTCTTCTTTTGCTGTTTAGCAACTAAATACAGAATAAATCTTCACAATGTGTATCAGATTCAAAATGAAAAATAAAGTACATAAAGTCATATTTACTTTGGAATGTAATAATTTTCAATTGTTTAGATTTTATTAAGGATAGCTAACACTTGGAAACTGTTCTATAACATGAAAAAATAATTTGGTATTAATGTCTAGGAATTGATGAAAGGGTGGTTCATACCTTTTTTCACTCATTCTCACCTTATCCTTTTATTGCCCATTGTTGCCTTATGAGTTTTGAGAAACAATTTTCCAAGGTAAAATACTCTTCTTTGCTTAAATAAATTATATTTGTATAAAACATTTGGAAAATAAAAGAATGAGGAAGAAAAATAATCCTAAATGTCTTGCCCAGAAATGACTATAAATAATTTGATGTATGTTCTTGATGGATCTGTTTTAATAGGCTGTGAGATGTTGAATGACATAAGTCTTGCACTTTAATTTCCTCTCATACTATCTGTGGTGGTTAACTTTGTGTGTCAACTTGGCTGGGCCTGGTTGAATGGCTGGGCAGTTGATGGTAGTTACTCTCCATGATGCAACTGGCAGTCAGCTCCATGGTGGGACCTACCACAAGCAGCTGAGTAGCTGCCTTAGGAATTTGGCCTGCTTCCTGCTTCCTGGGATGGTAGCTTATGGCACACTTGAACCATGCATGTAGCTGTGTCGTTGTTCAGCAGCCTGCCATGCTCTGCCGAACTTGGAACTCAGACTTCTGGCCTCCTGAACTATAAGAGAATAAACTCCTGTTTGTTTAAGCTGTCCCATTTGTGGTATTTCCGTTAGAGCAGTATTAGGTAACCAGAACACTATCATTCCGTTTCTCCTTTGAAAATTTTTGTATCTTGATGACACCCGGTGTTTTATGGACTCATGTTTGCAATTTTCTGGTGTTTGGATTTATCTCACTGCTTTTGTCTGCTGACCTTGTTTACCATGTTTTAAGAACATTGTTTTAAGTAAGTCAGTAATTATTTGACATACGAAGGATGCTATAGGTTTAATTACTTGTCTTTCCCCTTTTAGGTTATCTTTTTAATAAAAAGCCTTCTTGAATGTTGTAATTTTTATTTGATGAAAGGGATACATCTAAAGGATACTAATAAGTAATAAAATGTCAATCTGTTTCAACTAAGTACATGTCTCTTTCACTAATCTGGACAGAATAGGACACATTACTTGCTTGTTAAGTGGTAAGGTGTGTATTTTACTCTTCCCACCATTATTATTTTGTTATGGGGAAGTCGGTTTTGTTTGTTTTCAATCCGTACTAAAAGTCGCAGGACCTCCAAAGGGATACGTTTTTAGAGGAAAAGGTGTATGTATGGTAAACATTTGTCCAAATAAGAACTAGAGGTGTGTGAGTTAATGCTACTCTCAAAAATGTTAGGCACCATGTCATCTATCAATTTTGTTTGTTCCTTTTTTAGTCCTTTGCTTTTAAATAAAATTATCTAGTATAGAATTCCATGAAAGGAAATGATAATGGTTCATAAGTAATGCTATCAATCCTCCCGGTCAGCTGCTTTTCTTATATATTGTAGCACTACTTTGTTTAGTCTTGGGTCCCTTTCCTGTAGGGTATATAGGTGCTTAGATCAGGGTTCTTTGTCTGCACACCTTACACCATGTACACAGTGGGTGCTTAAGAATGATGTTAAATGAACATGTCATATGCTTTGTTTAAGACAGCTGGAAGGAAACATGAGGATGATAGATATAAAAAATACTTTTGTGATCTTAGTTAACTTTAAGATTACTTAAAAGCCCACCCTTTTTTTTTTTTCTAGAAATGCTTCCATCGTTTCTTCAGAAAGTTGAAATTGTCTCTGAAGCATCCAGAGAAACTTGTGTAGCTTTGAGTGATTGCCTTGATCTCTTCACTAAACAAGAAGGGGTATGTAGTTTTAAAATGAATTTTTTTTTAATGATCATGTAGGTGTCATAAACTTGATCATCCAGTAAGTCATTGATTTAAAATTATCTAAACATAAGTATTTGGTATTAACAAAGGAAATAAAACCTTTGCTTCCCACCAAATTTTAGAGCTTGCTTACTTTTGATTAGGCACGATGATTCGGCACTAATTTTGCTTATTTCATTTGAATTTACTTGTGTAGTTGTATTTAACAGTTATGTTTAAAGTTGATCTACTCTGGTAGGGTTGTTGTGACAGTGCAGTAACAAGGAGGTCAAAATATTCTAGAAATAGAAAATCTTTAAATGAAAAAGTATAATACTTTTATTTAGAAAATACTGTGCTTACACTTACGTAGCTTTGTAAACTGAGCTCAATGAACACTTCATATACTTCTTGTGTTCCTTTTCCTTTGTACTTTCCCTTTCAAAAATTTGCCATTTGCTTTTCAAAATATGAGTAAGAGTGTTGTACTTTTCCATTCATACCTCTATTTCTAAGGGCTAAAAAGATATGTTGTAAAGATAGGTTTTTGTTGCCTGAACTCAGATTTGTTCTGTTTTATGTTGTCTCCCCCCCCCCCATAATTTTAATGCAAAACAAGTGGTCATAGACGTTTTGTATTTTGTTCATCTCTACATAATATGTTTACACTTCCACATAGTTTTTAGTTTGTGTTAGATGCTGTTGAGCCAATCCCAACTCAGGTTAGCCCTGTTTGTGCTGAGTAGAAGCACTCCATAGGGCTTTCAAAGCTGTGACCTTTGGGAAGCAGATCTCCAGGGCTGTCTTCTGAGGCACCTCTGGGTATATTCCATTATTAAAAAACCAAAGTCACTGCCATGGAGTCGATTCCAACTCATAGCGACCCCTCCTTGGGTTTCTGAGGCAGTAAATCTTTACAGAAGTACATTGCCCAGTCTTCTTTCCATGGAGTGGTTGGTGGGTTTGAACCACCAGCCTTCTGGTTAGCAGTCAAATGCTTTAGGCACTTTGCCACCAGAACTCCTTATGTTCAGTTATTAGTCAATTGCTTAACCATTAGCACTACCCAGGGACACCTATTTTTTAGATTAAGATAACATATTTCTTATTCTTACTACAGTTTATTTGTTCATTTTAGCTAGAGAATAGGTTTTGGTAAAACAGGGTAGGTGAAACTAACTTTATTTATATTTAGCTTATATGAAAGATTGGAAATTTTATTTTTCCCATAGTTAGAACTGAAGTTTTATGAATTAATGTAAATATTTTTTTGTCTATATTTGTTACACTGAACCACAAGTTCCACATATTAGTTTATTTGGAGACTGTGAGAAAATATGTAAATAATATTCTACATTCATTTAAAAGAAAATTACAGAAATTATATTAGAGAATTCCATTAACCATCAAAGGAAAATAACTGTTCATTCTTCTCAGCATTTCTGTTTTTGGTGATTTGCAATTTTCTCATTCTAGTTTATTTAGATAAGGAATGATTTAGCATTCTAGATAAATCTTACTGAGATGGCAATATTGTACAATGTGGTAGTTAAAGTTGTGTGTCAGCTTGACTGTGCCTGGTTGAGTGGCTGGGCAGCTGGTGGTAGTTATTCCCCATGAAGAGAATGTGAATCACCTCCTTTGTGGGATCTACCACAAGCAGAGGAGTAACTGTTTCAGGAATGTGGGCTACTTCCCATATATAAGAAGCAGCTTTGGGAATGGTCTCTAGCTTATGGCATGCTTGAACCCTGCATGTAGCCAAGTTACTGTTCAGCAGCCTGCCATGCTCTGCTGACCTTGGGACTTTCAGTGGACTTGAATTAATGGCCTGCCATGTGGTTTGGTAATACTGGGACTGTGCCTTGTTATTTATCAACCTTGGGTTTGTCAGCCTCAGTTGCCAATAGCTGAGTGAAGAAGAGCCTCTGGCTTTAGTGGGCCAGGAGCAGGAGGCAGAGCTGAAGCCCAAGGATGAGGGGCTTTTAACCCAGCCCCTAGAGCCTGGCACTTTGAACTCAGACATAAAGCCTCCAAATTGTAAGAATAAACTCCATCCCATTTGTGATATATTCTTGTCAGAGTGGCACTAGATAACCAGAACACAGAGCATCTTTGAAATGAGAAAATTAAGATTTTACTGGATTTCTGTGGTGTTTTTGGTATGTTGTCAAACTAAATTTCATTCACATCTCTTACATGGCACTTGATGGATGTATTGGTAATTTTTTATGTTCTAGAGATAGGTTTTAAGGCTGAACAGAATTAGAAGTAATGTGTTAATAAGTTAGTGAGTGTATAACTTCTTGAAAAGCTGTCTATACTAATATTTAAACTCTTTGTTTAGAAAATAATCTAGGTCAATATATCTCTTTTTGTGAAAATCTAGATGTGTAAGTTATTACCCTAAAGTTAATTGTTGTTTAATGAAAATGTATTTAACTATGGTCTGAACAACTGTGTTGTTTTCATCCTCGTTACTTACTGAAATGACAGTGGGCTGCTTAACTTCTCTGAACCTTGATGTCTTCATCTTTCAAATAAGAGAGACCATATTGAGAAATACTGGTCTTGAAATCTAGTAGGCCTCATTTGAATCCCAGTCTTGTCTCTAATCAGCTGTGGGAACTTGGGCAGCTTTATGTAAAATGGAATTATATAAAATCTCAAGTGTTGGTATAAAATATATACAGATGAATAATGGGAATATAGAATATATTAACATTCTACCTGGAACATAAGATTTATCTAGTACATGGTATTAATTAGGAGCTCTGGTGGCATAGTTCCTAAGGCATTTGACTGCTAACCAGAAGGCTAGCAGTTCAAACCCACCAGACACTCCTCATGAGGAAGATTGGGCAATCTACTTCCATAGAGATACTGCCTCAGAAACCCAAGGAAGAGTCACTATGAGTCGATTTGACTCAAAAGCAGTGAGGTTTGTTTTTTTTCATAGTATCTTCCTTCTCAGTAATTCTATGAAATATCAACTCTGTGAGGCCCTCTGTAGAGTCCATAGATTTTCTTCTGAGAAATATGATTATAGACAGTGAAAAGACCTCAAAAGTATTTGAAAGGTAAGTACCATCATTGAGGTTAGTCTTTCGAATGCCTAAGCATTACAACATAGGAATTTAATGGCTTAGTGGAGGTCAAAGTGCAACTGTGTAGTGTAACACCTTAGTTATCTAGCATTATAAATTGTTTTAATATCTTGAAATTTTACTTAAAGAACATACATGGGTTTGAACTCACACAGACGTGGACCTAATTCTTGGCACTGCTAATTAATCTTTGCCACAGTTTGTAGGAGCTCTGGTAGCATAGTGCCTAAGGCACTTGACTGCTAACCAGAAGGCTGGCGGTTCAAACCCACCAGCCACTCCTCGGAAGGAAGGTTGGGCAATCCTACTTCCGTAGTGATACTGCCTCGGAAACCCAAGGAGAGGTAGCTATGAGTCGGGGCCGTCTTGACGGCAAATAACAACAACAACAACAACAGTTTGTAAATATAATCTTTTAAAAATAATGAGCGAGAGTTCTGGTAAGATGGCGGAATAGGCAGAAAGACTGCATAGACCCTCTTCAACAAAGAAAAGGGGAACCAATTAACACAGATACAGAAGATAATCCTGGACCCCTAAGCCTTAAAGGGAAGGATATAGAAGTGGACTAAACTACAACTAGCAGAAGAATTTGCATGAAACACCAAAAAAATGAGACATACAGAGCTGTGGTCTGGCAGCGATCCTCATGGCACAGACAGCTTGGATATTGCTGAGTGGTGGTAGGACCTAAAAATTAACCTAAAAATCAGCCCTGCTACCCAGGGACTGCAGGGAGGACTGCTCTGGTGGCTGGTGAGTAAAAGGGGAAGTAACAAAGAGGAAGGTGGGCTAAGCTGTGGATTTTTGCCTGTCCAGAGGATGCAGCCATTTTGAATGTTTACAGGCAGCTTGACCATTTTGGATATTTAAAGAAACAGCATTCTCCCAGATTCTAGGGACTTAAGAAAAGACTCCACTTGTCAGGAACTACAATGACACGACATACTGGATGTGGATGACTAGAAGGTGCGACATTCTCCTTGTTACTCTTATACCCCACACCCTCTTGGTGAACAGAAGTGCGGCGATCCCTCACTCCCAGCAACCTTCTGGGCAGGCAAGAATTCAATCCCAGTCTGTGTGCTCGGAGAGAGCCTGGGTGCCCTACCCCACCTTGCCCCGATTATTTCTTTTTTCTTTTTTCTGTTTGTTTATGTCTGTTTTAAAACTACTGTTACTACTTTTGTCCTTTTTACTATTATTCTTTATTCTTCCCCTCCCAGGTCCTAGTTTTAAGCTTTTTTTCTACTCCCTCTTCCTGGTTGCAGTTTTTCTTTCTCATGGTTAACCCCATTCCTTGTTTTACTTTTTGCATTTTTTCCATTTTTTCTTCATTATTCACCTTCTCTAACTTTTTTCGATTATTGCCCTCTCCCGAGATACTGCGTTTTTTTTTTTTTCCTTTTTCCCTTTTTTCTTTTTTTTTTTGGTTACTGTTCCTGTGTGATTACATGGTGTGTTTTATGTCTATTTGCTTTTACTTTTTTGATGGTTATTCAATTGTTATTTTTGTCTAACTGAGTGGAGGACAGCAATAGTCCCCATACGACAAAACTACACTGCAAAAAGGCCAAGGAGGCCACATGTTCTGACCTCCTGTAATCCCATGAGAGGAAGACAGGATTACCAGCAGTAACCCAGGGCCTATTACTGCAAGGCCAGACATGCTGCCTCCCTCCAGCACTTTCACCAACCGTTCCTCCCAAAGCACCCACCACCTCTCTCTTGGGTTCAATAATTCACTGCATTGGCCACACAAAGCTCACAGATTATGGGGTTTATTAGGGAAGCACCACAGGGTACAATTCAAGTTCAGGAAAGATGCTCAGCCTCTCTCCCAGACCACCGTCCCTCAGCCAACAGTCTCTCACAGTCTCTTTCCCAGCAGTGCTGGTCCCTCGGTGTCTCACTCAGCAATGCGTGTCTCTTGCGTGTCTTTCCCAGCAGCACATGTCTCTTTCAGGGGCG
>NW_006921617.1:8267655-8268854 GCF_000298275.1 Orycteropus afer afer
CTACAGAAGTAGATTGCCCCATCTTCCTTCTGAGGAGTGGCTGGTGGATTTGAACCGCCAGCCTTCTGGTGAGCAGTCAAGTGCTGTAGCCACTATGCTACCAGAGCTCCCAAAAGAATACATAGAATATGTAAAACATCACATAACATTGATGAATTTGGAGGACATTATGCTGAGTGAAATAAGTGAATTATGGAAGGACAAATATTGTATTAGTCTGTTACTGTAAAAGTCAAGGAAAGGTTTATCTGTAGAAGGAAATTTTCTTTGTTGGTTACCAGGGGTGGGAGGGTAGGGTTGGGAACACTTTAGGTAGGTAGAGATAAGTATTGATTTGGGTGAAGAGAAAGGCAGTGTACCAAATGTGTGTTATCAACATGGTGGCATTGAGGAGGAGGAAGACATAGACAGGTACATGGGAGGTACAGACAACAAAGATGAACCCTTTTGCACATACAGTACTGTGTTGTCAGTGAAGACAAAGATGGATATATGGTGGAATCGATGGTTGGACAGGCTGAACTATTAGGTATGTCTGTGCAGCAGGGAATGTACCCAAGACTGTGTATACTGTTGCCAGACAATGGTTCTACAAGTGTAGTTGTATATTCTGTAAGAATTCCCAGGTGTATAGTAGAGCTGACAAGGGACAAGTTGTAGTCACTTCTTGGTCACAGCCAGCTACCCAGAGGGAGCGAGGAGTTAAACCTGTGGGCTCGGGACCATAATCGCAGGGGACGTCAAGCTCAATTGGCATAACATACTACACAAAACATTGTTCCACCTTCTACTCTGGCAAGTAGCAACTGGGATCTTAAAAGCTTGCAAGCAGCCACCTAGATGTAACAATGGGTCTCTCTTTGTCCAGAGCAAAGAAGAATGAAAAAACCAAAGATTCACAGAAACAATTAGTCGTAGCAGCTGGTACACCATGTGATCCACAGCCTTTATGTCTATGAGACCAGAAGAACTAGTGGTACCCAGCTACCACTGTCAACCAGTTGAAGGGGGAACTTTGTAGGAGATTCTGGATAGAGAGGGAGAACAATGTGGAACAAAACTCAAAATCATTTGGAAAAAAGAAAAAGAGGGACCAGGTTGCTAGTCTGGTGAAACCCCTGAGACTATGGTCTTTAGCTGCCCTTCAGGTCTGGAATTGAACCCACACCTGTGGCTTCCACCCAAACAAAAGACAGGCA
>NW_006921617.1:8269834-8337759 GCF_000298275.1 Orycteropus afer afer
TTGTTGTTTGCTGTTGTTGGTTCTCTGTCCAAAGGACTCCCTTTAGCATTCTTGTAAGGTTGGTCTGATTTTAGCAAATATCTGCTTATCTAGAAATGTCCTAATTCCACCATCATATTTGAGGGACAGTTTTGTTGGGTATATAATTCTCAATTGGAAATTTTTCTTTTTCAGTGTTTTATATATACCATCCCATTATCTTCCCACCTACATGGTATCTGCCAAGAATTCTGAGTTTATTCTTATTGGTTGCCCCTTGTAGGTAACTTTTTTGCTTTTCCCAGACTGCTTTTAGGATTCTCTCTTTGTCTTTGGTTTTGGTGAGTTTGATGATGATATGTCTTGGTGATTTTCTTCTGGGGTCTATCCTGTTTGTCATTCATTGGACTTCTTGAATGGATATATTCTCATCTTTTATCATACCAGGAAAATTCTCTTCTAACAAATCATCAACAGTTTTTTCTGCGATTTTTAGTTGTCTCTTCCTGTTCTGGAATTCCGATTACATGTAGGTTATTCCTTTTGATGGTATTCTACATGAACCTTAGGCTTTCTTCATTTTGTTTTGGTCTTTTTTCTGATTGTTCCCTTTCCAAAGAAATACGGAGGTATTTGCCTTCAGTCTCATTAATTCTGTCTTCCATTGATTCAGTTCTACTCCTTTGCTCATTCAATGAGTTATCTATTTTTGAAAATTTAGTATTAATCTTCTGGATTATTAACTGTAGATTTTGTATTATTTCATATTTTTCATTTATTTTGTCATTTTGTTCTTGTATTGTCTTTTGAAATTTTTCTAGGATTTTCTCTGTGTTTTCCTCCATTTTGTCAGTGTTTTCCTTGACCTGTCTCTCAATTTGTGAAGGTACCTAAATAAAATTCTTTTGAATTCCTTATCAGGTAGTTCCAGTGCTGCATCTTCCTCAGGGCTGTGTTTTTGTGTGTATCCTGGTCCCTTGTTTCTCCTGCTTTATCTTGCTTCTTTGTGTGGACTATGATGCTCTATTGTCTCTGAGGCATTGGGACCTTTTTGTGTTTATATTTAATTGGTGATTGTATGTTGGAGTGACTTGCCCACTATTTTTGTTTTCTTTATATATTATCTACATAAGCAGGGTACTTTGCTGTGCTCCTCTATTCCATAGTTGGCAGCACTTATACACTTACCACCTGTTTCCTTTCCTGTTGTCTGCCTCCCATATGTCCCTGCTGCCCTTGACAAGTGGAGCCTATTCTTAGGTCCTGGGAATCCGAATGAGAATGCTATCACTTTAAAAGCCAAAATGGCCACCACTTGTAAAGCTTGAAAATGACTGCACCCTCAGTCACTTTAAATGTCCAAAATGGCTGCGGCTTGTAAACATTCAGAGTGGCTGTGCCTTTGGTCATTTTAAATATCTAAAATGGCTGTTGCTTGTAAGCCTTCAAAATGGCTGTGCCCTCAGTCACTTTAAATATCTAAAATGCCCACTGTGTGTAAACAATCAAAATGGCTGCTCCCTCTGGACAGCTGAAAGTCCATAGCTCAGTTTGTCTCTCTCCTTGCTGTTTCCCTTCCTAGTCATAGGCCACCAGAGCAGTTGTCCCTGCAGCCCTTGGCAACCAGGGCTAATCTTTAGGTCAATTCTCAGGTCCCAACACCACTTGGAAATGTTCAGGCTGTCAGTCCTGTCAGAGTAGTTGACAGTCGACTCTCCGACCGTCTCCATACTCAGTGTTTTCGTTCAAGTTTTTCCACTGGTTGGTGCCTAACCCACTTCTGTATACTTCCTTTCAAAGCTCAGTGCTCCAGGATTATCTTCTGTATTTCTGTCAATTGGTTTCTCTTCTTTGTTGAAGAGGGTCTGCGGAGCTTGTCTGCCTATTCCGCCATCTTACCAGAAGTAGCTCGCAAAAGGATTGTTTTAAAGAGGAAATTAGATCATAATGGTAAAATACCTTGTATAGTACTAGGTACAAAGTACAGGTCCAGTAGATGTAAGTCACCCAGTCTTCACAGCAGCAAAACAGTTTTCATTCTCACCTCTTTTAATGGAAGTTATTATGTTTGAAGAAGGACATGGCATCAGGATTGGAAGAAGCCTCATTAACAATCTGCAATATGTAGATGACACAGTCTTGCTTGCTGCTTGCCACCCCTGGCAACCAACAAAGAAGGTTTCCCTCCACACATAAACCTTTCCTTGACCCTCCACAGCAACGAACTAATACTATATTTGTCCTTCTGTGATTGACTTATTTCATTCCCCATAATATCCTCCAAGTTCATCCATATTATGTGGTCTTTTGCAGATGTCTTCGTTATTCTTTAGTGCCGCATAGCATTCCATTGTGTGTATGTACCATAGTTTGGTCATCCACTCTTCCGCCAATGGGCACATAAGTTGTTTCCATCTTTTTGCTATTGTAAATAGTGCTGCAATGAACATGAGTGTGCATATATCTGTCCTGTCCTGGTTCTCACCTCTCTAGGATATATACCTAGTAATGGGATTGCTGGGTCAATTGGTATCTCCAATTCTACCTTTCTAAGGAATCGCCATATGCTTTCCACAATGGTTGTATCCCTTCATAGTTCCACCAGCAGTGTATGAGAATCCTAATCTCTCCACATCCCTGCCACCATTTGTTACTTTCTGTCTCATTGAACCTTACCATCAGTGCTGGGGTGAGATGGTATCTCATTGTTGTTTTGATTTGCATCTCTGATGGCCAATGATCATGAGCATCTCTTCATATATTAGCTAGCCACCTGAATATCCTCCTTGGTGAAGTGACTATTCATGTCTTCTGTCCATTTTTTAATTGGATTGTTAATTCTTTGCTGTTGAGGTTTTGGAGTTTTCTGCAAATCTTAGAGATAAGTCCCTTGGCAGGTATGTAATTATTGGCAAATATGAATTTGTTGCTGTCATTTTTGTTGTGTGCTTTTTCATGTTGTCAGTTTCTTTGTTCCATATAATTTTCTATGCTGAGCTCATTTTGTTATCACTTCCTTCATTGCTATTGTTTTAGTATTTTCTAAATATTTGTGCTGATCCTCTTTTTTATTTTGATGTGAAGGTTTATCATTTTTCTTTGAGGTTACCCTGTGATTTATAGTTTTCTTCCCAAGTTTAGAACAGTCCATTCTATCTTGTAGTTGTCTTGACTTCCCTACCATGTAGAAGTTCTTTAACTACACAGCTTTTTCCCTCTTTTTGGTTTTAGTTGTCTTCATTTGTCAATTGATGTCTCTGGTTCCCTGTTTACAGTCCTGTAGGTTTATTTGGATACTTCCTAACTGGGCTGGTTTCTGGGTTATATCATCATGTGCATTAATGGTTAGTTGTTGTTGCTTCTCTGTCCAAAGTGTTCCCTGTAGCATTTCTTGTAAGGTTGGTCTGGTTTTAACAAATTCCCTAAATTTCTGCTTATTGGAAATGTCCTGATTTCACCATCATATTTGAGGGAATGTTTTGATGGGTACATAATTCTTGGTTGGGAATTTTTCTCTTTCAGGGTTTGATATATACCATCCCATTGCCTTCTTGCCTGCATGGTTTCTGCCAAGAAATCTGAGCTTAGTCTTATTGGTTGCCCCTTGTAGATAACTTTCTGTTTTTCCCATGCTGCTTTCAGGATTCTTTCTTTGTCTTTGGTTTTAGTGAATTTGATGATGATATGGAAAGACCAAAGAATTATTGATGACTTTGATTTATGATGTTGGTGAAGAATATGGAACATGCTGTAGACTGCCAATGACAAACAAATCTGTCTTGGAAGAAGTATAACAACAATACTTCTTAGCAGCAAAGACAGCAAGACTTCATCTCAGTTTATTTAGACATGTTACCAGAAGGGACCAGTCCCTGAAGAAGAATATGATGCTTGGTCATTGAAAAAGAGAAAGATCTTCAACAAGATCAAATAACACAGTGGCTGCAACAATGGCCTCAAACATAGCAGTGATCGTGATCGCAGGACCAAGCAGAGATTTGTTCTGTTGTACGTAGGGTCACTATGAGTTGGAACCAACTTGACAGCACCTAACAACAATAACAACAAACTCACTTATAAAATATATCATGCTTTCATGTTCAGTCTCCTAACAGCTAATGAGATATGACCCAAATATCTGATTGGGGTGATAGCACTCAGTTTGTGAGGTAATGGAGAGACTCAAACTCTAACTTGGAACAAAGTACTGCTACTTAAACAGGATGTGGATATCTTTGGAAAGAAACCACTTGTGGATTTGTAACTCTACAAATTAATGAAGTCTAATATTAATTTAGCTTCCTGTGCTTTCCAGCAGCCCTTTAGTCACTTTGGATCTGTAATGTCTTTCATTCCCTAATGTTTACAACAGCCCTTTCAGGCCTTCCCCCCTCTCTAACCCTCTCATCTCCACATTTCCTTATTTCCCTCTATTCATTCCTTCTATACAATTTCTTTGCAAAATAGCTCCTTTCTTCTTTTGAATTCTCTTTCCTGTATAGCTATGATCCCATCTTTGCATATCCCTTTCCAATTCTGCTCTTGAAAACATGATACTTTCAGTTTCTACTTCTTCAGTTCCCAGCTAGTTCACTGAAACTGTTCTTGCCAATATCTTCTTATTGCTAAATAAGAAGCCGTGTTTAAACTATCTTGCTCACCCTTTGAAAGACCTGGCATTTGACTTCTTCCAGTTTTTTGGAACTCTTCTCTGCGGCTTCCACATGCCTCCTTCTTCCTTATAGCAGCTTCTTCTCAGTCTTCTTCCTAATCATCTTTTCTTTTCCCTGTGCCTTAAATATGAGTATTCCCTAAGTTTCTGTGGGTGGCCTTTTCAGTCTTAGCATTCTTCATGGATGATCTCATTCTCCTTCAGCCAGAAATCCATGATGACTCAGGTATCTCCATCTCAGATCTCTCCCAAGCTTTGAACCAGTATATCCAGCTGCCTTTTGAAGAATTTACATAAGATTATACCAGAATTATGAGGAAGAAGAAGACATGGAGAGGTAATAAGAGGTACAGACAACAAATATAAACCCTTTTACATATACCATACTGCATTGTGAGTGATAACACACATGAATAGATGAGTAGATAGATGAGTAGACAGGCTGGATGATCAGGTATATCTAGGCAAAAGGGAATATAGCCATGACCATATAAGGTTGGCAGATAGTATTTCTACATATGTATTTATATGTGCTGTAAGAATTTCCAAATATATAATAGAGCTAATAGGGGACAAAGTTATGATAACTTCTTGGCCATAGCCAGCCACCCTGAGGGAGTGAGTAGTTGTACCTGTGGGCTTGAGACCATGGTTGCAAGGGACATCAAGCTCAATTGGCATAACCTACACACAAAAACATTGTTCTACATCCTACTTTGGTGAGTAGTGGATTGGGGTCTTAAAAGCTTGCAAGCAGCCAACTACATGCAACAATGGGTCTCGCCTCGTCCAGAGCAAAGAATGAAGAAAACCAAAGAGGCACAGAAACAATTAGTCCAAGGAATTAGTAGACCATGTGATCCTTAGCCTGTATGAGCATGAGACCAGAAGAACTAGATGGTACCTGACTACCACTGTTATTACTGAGAAAGAGATCAGTGCAGGAAATCCTGGGTAGCATAGGAGAACAATGTGGAGTAAAAATCAAAATCATTAAAAAAAAAAAAAGATTTACTGGTCTTATAAGAGCCTGGTGAGACCCCCGAAACTATGGTCCCTAGTTTCCCTTCAAGTCTGGAACTGAACTCACTCCTGTGGCTTCCAGCCAAAATATAGGCATATAGGGTGAACATTTACATCAGGTAGATATACTCCTTGGAGTGATCAATCATGGGAGAACAGAAGGGCAGTGTTTGCACAGGGAGGTAGCTCAGGGGACAGGAGTGCATGGGAGGGAAGGACACAGGGACGAGGTAACTACAGGGAAGAAGCAGGAAGAGAGCTGTTACACTGCAGGGAATTGCAGTCAATGTCATGAAACAAAATGTGTATGTGTGGAAAATGAATTTGCTCTGTAAACTTTCACCCAAATCATAATAAAAATGAAAAAGAAAAATTATACCAGAATCATTTCAGATCCAGTGTATGTACACTAAGTTACCACTTCAACTCAAGGACAGAACCTATTCAGTAATTCAAGCCCAAAACATAGGAGCTATCTTTAGTTCAACTTTCTTCTTCATCCTCACGTTTAAAGTCCCATCACTTTTACTTCTTATCTCTCATGTGTCTATCTCCCTCAGCTTTCCTCCTTCTACCTCTACACAAATTTGTCATCACCACTGCTTTAGGTAAAGTTTCCAGGATTGGTCTCTTGGTTGACTGCAACAGTTTGCTAATCTTAGGCTCTACCCATCAAAACTGGGTTAAGTGTTCCCCTCCTATTCTATGAATTCCTTGCTGTTCCAGCCCTGTGTCATGTTGTATGATTATTTATTAACTTGTCTAATTATTTATTTACTAAACTGGAGCTCCCTAAGGAAGCAATTGTATTTTAGTTAATTTTATAGCCTCTGTGTCTAGCTAGTACTTGACATGTAAACCCACTAAAACCCACTGCAGTGGAGTCGATTCTGACTCATAGTGACTCTATAGGACAGAGTAGACCTACCTTGTAGGGTTTCTAAGGCTGGTAAGGTAAATCTTTACCAAAGTATACTGCCACATCTTTATCCCATGGAGCAGCTGGTGGGTTTGAAACACCAGCCTTTCAGTTGGCAGCTGAGTGCTTTAACCATTGCACCACCAAGGCTCTTTCATTTGGCATGTAGTAGATGATTAGTACATATCTGAATGAGTTAATAGTGAATCTTGAAAGAATAGAAGCTTTGGAATCAGAATAATGTGAATCTAAACACTACTGCCTTGACCTTGAGCAAATTAATTTATTTGGAAATTATGTTTCCAAATCTGAAAATGAAAATACAAATGAGTTATTTTATGCATAGTGCCTCAGTCCTGTGCCTGGCACATATTAAATGCTATGTAAATTTCCTTAAAAAAAATAGCGTTTGTTGTTCATTGTTTTGTTGTCCAAAATTAGTTTTCTTTTAAATTTTTATTGAGTGGAAGTTTACAGAGCAAATTCATTTTCCATATAGCAGTCCATACACATTTTGTCTCATGACATTTACTGCAATGCTCCACAATGTAACAGCTCCCTTCCTACTTCCTCCCTGTAGTTACCTCTTCCCTGTGTTCTTCCTTGCACTCCTGCCCCCCCATCTCCCTGGGCAAACACTGCCCTTCTGTTCTCCCATGATTGATCACTCCAAGGACTGTATCTACCTGATGTAAATGTTCACCCTATATGCCTGTCTTTTTTTTTGGCTGGAAGCCACAGGAGTGAGTTCAGTTCCAGGCTTGAAGGGTAACTAGGGACCATATAGTCTTGGGGGTTTCACCAGGCTCTTATCAGACCAGGAAATTTTTTTTTTTTTTATGATTTGGAGTTTTGTTCTACATTGTTCTCCCACTCTATCCAGGATCTCCTGCACTGATCTCCCTCCGAGTGGTTGACAGTGGTACCCGGGTGCCATCTAGTTCTTCTGGTCACAATGTCATATAGGCTGAGGATCTCATGGTCTACTAGTCCTTTGGACTAACTGATCCCATGCCTCTTTGATTTTCTTCATTGTTCTTTGCTCTAGACAAAGAGAGACCCATCATTGCCCCATCGTTGCATCTAGATGACCACTTGCAAGCTTCTGAGATCTCAGTTGCTACTCACCAAAGTAGGATGTACAACAATGTTTTTGTGTTGTATGTTATGCAAGTTGTGCTTGATGTGTCCAGCATTAGTTTTGTAAACTGAATTCATTCTCTAATATTTGCAGCCTAGGGGGAAACGCTCTACTGTAGCAGGATTCTTCCTTAGAGCAAAATGTGACTTTTCCAAATGCAGTAATATTTAGTTATCAGTTTAAAATTAAAAAAACAAAAGAAAACAAACTGACTTTTCAACCACATTCTGAAACCTCTCTGACATCAATTCCATACTTTCAAAAGTGTGACATTGTGTCATGTATTACATCTGCATCAGGAGCATATGGACAGCTACCACCATAGCTTACAGTGATGAGCTTGAATTAGCCTAGAATCTTTGAAGAGATTATTCAGTTGTTTGTTATTACTCTGTGTTACTTAAAGTGTGAGGACAGAATTATATGCCTTAAAAACCAGACCTGTTGCTGTGAGTTCATTCCAACTCACAGCGACTCCACAGGACACGGTAGAACTGTCCCATAGGATATCCAAGCAGTAATAATCTTTAAGGAGACTGCCACATTTTTCTCCTGCCATATGACTGGTAGGTTCCAACCACCAACCTTTGCATTAGCAGTTGAGGGCCTAACCACTGCTGTTTAAAACTGCTATTGGAACAAAAAAAGTCCCCCTCCCCTAGTCCCATAGTTAACCAAAAGTGTCATTAATTTGAACATTCCATTTAAGTATACTGTTTATGTGGTAAGGAGACCTGGTAGCCCAGTGTTTATGTTTTTGATTGCTACCTGAAAGATAAGCAGCTTGAACCCACCAGCCGCTCTGTTGGAGAAAGATGGGCCAGTGTGCTTCAGTAAAGATTACAGCCTTAGAAGCCCTATGGGGCAATTCTCCTCTGTCTTGTAGAGTCACTATGAGTTGGAATTAACCCAATGACAGTGGATTTCGGGGTTTTTTTTCTTTTTTTTTTTGTATTTATGTGGTGGCTTTTCCTGTTCTTGGAGCTTTCTCCCCTTCAAGCGTGGTGGGAATAAGGAATAAGTTGTTGTTGTTGTTGTTATATGCCATCGAGTCGGCCCCGACTCATAGCGACCCCTCCTTGGGTTTCCGAGGCAGTATCACTACGGAAGTAGGATTGCCCAACCTTCCTTCCGAGGAGTGGCTGGTGGGTTTGAACCTCCAGCTGTCTGGTTAGCAGTCAAGTGCTTTAGCCACTATGCTACCAGAGCTCCCAAGGAATAAGTAGGTTTCATATTAATAGGATTAATACCATTTTTTCTTCATTATTCAAATCCATAGCCCAACTCAAAAAAAAAAAAAAATACTCACTGCCATCAAGTTGGCTCCGACTCAGACTCATATCTCTACAGAAATAGATTGCCCAGTCTTCCTTCCAAGGAGTCGCTGGTGAGTTTGAACCGCTGGCCTTCTGGTTAGCAGTCAGATGCCTTAGGCACTATGCCACCAAAATTCTGATAGCCCAATTAGTGTATAAAACTAAGTAAGACTCTAGCCCAGCATTTGTTTTCAAATCTGAAGCATTAACTCTTCAGTTGAAGTCAGTGTGTCCATTATCCTCAAAGAAGAACAGTGAAGAAGAGAGATTTCCTGTGCTTTTCACAGGATGAGCTGGCCTTCTCAAAGTTGGCCATGAATACATCTCAGGGAGAGGGCTGCGTACACAGCCCACTCTAGGACCTCGCAGGCGCTTCCGCGCGCTGAGGACACCAAGCATTAGGAGCAGTTTCCGTACTTCCCTTCCCAGAAAAATCCCAGCGCTGTTGGCTCCGCGGGGCTGTGTGCTGGCTCAGGCCGCCTCTGGCCCTTCGCTACCTGCACCTCCACCGGCAAGAAGGGAGGGCCTGGGGAGGAGGGAGGGACCTGGACGACAAAAGCGGTGAGGATCCGCCTGCTGCAGGCAGTTCTCCTGGGCACTGCCGCCTGCCTACTCTGTCCCTGGCGAGCTCTGGAGGGCGGTCTGCGCTGCAGGGCCAAGGGGTGCAGCACAGACCTCGCTGGCCCTGGGCACGGGTGCCCTGGCCTCGGCCGCGCCTCATTCCAACCTCAACCTCGTGGAGGGGAGGCGGGCGCTGCTACCGAATTGGAACCTAGGGGCGGGCAGCGCGAAGGTGACTTAGGGAGACCTTGCGGTGCCGCCCTGGGTCGCACCACACCTCCCAGATCAGCTGAGGGAGGAAGAGAAGAGGCCAAGCGCTTTTGCTGCTGGAGCTAACCGGGGAAGCTTCAGCCGGGATCCCGAGATCCAGCCCAGGTGGGTGGGTGTGGGTGCCTGGGCTGCGGCTTTGCTGGGTCAGCCCTGGGACTACAGAAGACGCCGGGGAGGGAGGAAGGAGGGCAGCCAGACGTGATCTAGGGATGTGAGTAGATCCAAGAATAGTTGGACGTGTGTGCGCAGGAGTGCAACCGGGACGTGTGAGGAGGGGTGCCCTCAGCCGGGCACCCCTCTCTCCTGGACCAAAGCAGGGTTTTCCTGCGGGAGGATGCCTGGGTCAGCTTCTGCAGCAAGGGCCACTGGAAGGAAAAGCGCGTTGACTGATAATTTCTTGGGCTAAGTATTGGTATTAGGTCGAGTGGGAGGAGTAAGGCAGTGAAAGACATTATTGTCCTAAATAACCTTCCAAGTTAGTGATTTTTTTTTTTTTTTTGCATGTTTCTGCCCTGGCTGACATTGAGATGAACTTAGCACAGGCATTCAGAGGCTGCTAAAATTCCAAGAATAGGAGGGGAACTGCATGAATGGATTGAGCATAGAATGGAAAGTATATTGGGGTTGGGGAGTGGGGAGGTGGCTTTCGAGTTTAATGTTTTCATTAAGAATTTTTGATTACTCATAGGCTTTCTTTGTAGCCTAAGCCAGTGGGGAATCACGTTCCCTAGCAGAGCATGTGGCTAGTTGTTTTGTGTTTTTGTTGTGCTGGATTTTTCTAGGGAAGAGGGAGAGCACTGAAGAGGGGAAGATGCTAGCGAAGAGCCTACTGCCTTTTTTGAGAATTCCTAAAGCTATTAAAAGTTTCTTAATTAGGTTCAGAGACAGAATTAAGACAATTGAGTTTGAAGGCATACCATTTCATAGCAGGAATCTTTTTCAACAGAGAAAAATGCTTGAAATGCATGTTGGAGGAGTAATGTGTAGGCTCCAATATGGAGCTCTAAATGCAGATTTTCTTTTCATTTTGAGGACATACCACATTTAATCTCTTCTAACTCATGCTTAATTTCAGACCCTTAACTGATGATCACTTTGGCAAGTGAGCTCAATATCGACTTAGTGGATTTTTAATTTAAACATGAAGACCAAAGAGCTGTTTCAACCTTTGTCCCAACACTACTTTTACTAGACTGGGGTCTTTAAAGAATTTGTAACACTGAATATGTGTGCTGGACTCTAATCTACCCTTGTTTGAAGTCTTTGTTAAAGGTTAGTTTTAGGGGCTTCCACTTATATCTTTACTCAGAGTTGAGTCCCGTACAGAATGGAGGAAAATGAAAAAGCCTATCCAGTTTCCTGTATTAAAAAAAAAAAAGCATGTGCTAGTATTCAAGGTAGTTTATAAATACAACTCAAGCACATTTTAAACATTGTTCATAAAATAATCATGCAACATCATAATCTAAGCTTTGTTTATAAATTATACCTAATGTATATTGTTTTCAAAGGTTTTGTAAACATTTTTCTGACATTCAAATATATGTGTTTTTGAGTTCTGAATATTATAAGAAAATAATCACTTTTTTAAAAAGGAGAAATTTAGGAATTTTACTTGGTTCACATTATATAACACATATGTCCAACTTTTCAGCTTATTGTACCTAAAATCTGGTAGTTGTTGTTACATGCCATTGAGTCACTTCAACTCATAGTACAACAAAATGAAATACTGCTCAGGTCCTGTGCCATCCTCACAGTCCTTGCTGTGCTCAAGCCTGTCATTGCAGCCACTGTGTCAATCCATAGCGTTAAGGGTCTTCCCCTTCTTTGCTGATCCTCTACCAAGCATGACATTCTTCTCCAGTGAATGGTCTCTTCTGACAACATTACCAAAGTAGGTGAGACGAAGTTTGGCCTTTCTTGCTTCTAAGGAGCATTCCTGCTACACTTCTTTCAGGAAGATCCTAAAAATAAATTATGGAAGTAACTAGGATATAAGTTATACACAAATAAAAATGAAGTTTATGTAAAATGAATCTAGACTTAAGTTTGATAACTTCTGTGGAGTTTATGAATGAAAATGCATACTTTTGGTTTTAATTATTTGTATAAAATGTGTGTGTATATATGTATGTATTAATCTTGTTATGCTTAGCTTGATCGAAGATCTATCCTGATAAAGTTTTGTATCTCATGATGGTACCAATACTTGCATGCAATTGTGTTTCTCTTGTTCTCTGTTATATTCCCAGTATAGAGTGCAGTGCCTGACTTTATACTATTTGATGAGTTTTAAATGAGTTGTATTATCCAAACTACAAATTCACTGCCGTGAGTTCGTTTTGACCCATAGCGACCCCTCCTTTCCGAGGCGGTATCTCTATGGAAGTAGGTTGCCCAGTCTTCCTTCCAAGGAGTGGCTGGTGGGTTTGAACCGCCAGCCTTCTGGTTAGCAGTCACATGCCTTAGTCATTATGCCACCAGAGCTCCTGAGTTATATTATAGGTAGACATAATTCTTCTCTCATTTTAACTTCAGAGAGTTAGGGATGTAACCCCCATGTATTTTCATAATGATCCATAGTAGATTTGAAATCTATTAATTGATATAAAAGCTTCTACTCGATTAATTCATGAAGTATTCATAGAATTTTTACTTTGAAGTATTGATAGAATGTTTACGAGAGACTTCTAGACAAGTCTATCTTCATAAAACTTTGAGTTTACTATATAGCACCAGATGACTTCAGAGATTCTTACAGAAAGCACAACATACTCAGAGGTAACAAAAAAAGAATTCCAGCAGATTGAGACACAGGCAGCAGAATAAAAAGAAAATAAAGGCATCTAGATGTAAGCAGGGTCTTCCTAAAGGCTTTTGACAGCACCCCTAAAGAGTTTGAGTCTCATCTTGGCATTTAGAACCACTGAAGGATTTCAGTCAGGTGAGACATGTATTCAGATCTACTCCTTAGAAAGAACAATGGATAGTGTTAAGAAGGATTAGAGGACAACAAACCTGAAAGTAGGGTGACCACTTATAGGAATTGAAGTGACATAATCAGGGCCAGACTCAAGTCAATGACTATGGATATTTAGAAAATAGAGAAACAATCAAAATAGGAGACTATAATAGATTGAATGTGTGAAATGAAGGAGAAGATGAAGCCATATGTAGCTCCCAGGTCTATGGCATGAATCACTGGCTAGAAAAGGTGACTAAAGTTTAGAATAAAGGGAGTGGTGAAGATGAGTTCACTTTTTGATATCATAGTAAGGCCATCCTTGTCCAATAAAAATTTGGGAATCATTAATACTGGGAATGGTATAAATAAGGAATTGAAGTTGAAAGAGTCAATATCACATAGGATATATACAGACTGAAAAAGTCTGAAATCAAAGGATTGAACACTGACATTTGAAAGACAGGGAGCTGGTGGAGGGCACTGAAAAAGAGCAGCCAGAGGCGAGAGAAAATCTGGAAGAGAACAGTGGAGGTCTATGTAGACGAGCATTCCAAGGAAGCAGCCATAGTCTCTCATGTGAATGCCGCCAAGAAGTTAAGGTAAGAGCTGAAACACATCCATGTGGTTTGTCAGCCACAAGGTCACTGGATATTTTGATGAAAGAAGTATTAGAAGCATGAGATAGGAAGAAGCCTTAGTAAAGTGAGTAAGCAGAAATAATGAAGATACATGTGATCCCAGTCTATGTACCAAAAAAAAAAAAGAACTCCTTGCCATCAAATCTTTTTTGACCCATTGTGTCCCGATGTGCTGCCCAGTAAAACTGTGCATCATAGGGTTTTCTTGATTGTCATCTTTATAAAAGCAGATCGCCAAACATTTATTTTGAAGTGCTGATGGATAGGTTTGAACTGCCAACCTTTAAGTTAGTAGTGTACCATAAACTTGTGCCATCCAGGGACCCCAGTCTATGTAGACAGCCATGAGCTGTGAATAATTAGTGTTTTTTGTTTGTTTTGTTTCTTTTAATCCTCCAAAAACCAAACCAAACTCACTGCTGTCGAGTTGGGTCCAACTCATAGAGACCCCTCCTTGGATTTCTGAGGCAGTATCACTACAGAAGTAGATTGACCAATCTTCCTTCCAAGGAGTGGCTGATGGGTTTGAACCACCAGCCTTCTGGTTAGCAATCAAATGCCTTAGGCACTACACCTCTTATTTTATTATTGTTGTTCTTAATGTAGTGTGAATCCATTATTTCATCCCTAATTTTATTCTAACTTCCAAGGATTTCCCATTAAGAATGATATTTAAAAAGTAACATTTAGGAGCTCTGGTAGCATAGTGCCTAAGGCACTTGACTGCTAACCAGAAGGCTGGCGGTTCAAACCCACCAGCTACTCCTCGGAAAGAAGGTTGGGCAATCTACTTCCGTAGTGATACTGCCTCGGAAACCCAAGGAGGGGTGACTATGAGTCAAGTCCAACTCGAGGGCACATAACAACAACAACAAGTAACATTTATCAAGTTAATGAAATTTCCATGATTCTTTTCTTGCTTTTTTAAATCATGAAAGGGTATTTAATTTTATCCAATATTCCTCTGTTCTCTTAAGAGGGTTTTTTTTGTTTTGTTTTAATTTGCCAAGGTGGTAAATTTTTAGACTTTTCCTAATGATAAATCATCCTTGTATTCCTGGATTAAGCCTAACTTGGATGTGATTATCTTCAACATACTTTTTGATTTGTTTTTTTTTTGGATTTTAGCATCTGGGTTTATGAGTGAGATTGGCTTATAATTAATTTCCTTTTATTGTTCTGTCCTCATCAAGCTTTAGTGGCCAAGTTATACTGGCCTCATAAAATGAGTTTGAGGGTAGTCTCACTTTTGCTTTGCTCTGGAAGAACTTGTATAACATTGAAATTATCTATTCCTCGGAAATTTGATACAATTTCCTCATAAAACTATCTTATATTTGTGAGATTAAAAAAAACTATTAACTAAATGTATTTAATGGCTATATGGCTATTTAAGTTTCTATTACTTTTTAGATCAGTTTTGATATATTTTTCTGAGAATTTATCTTTCCATTTAAGATTTGAAATTTACTGAAATAAAGATATTCATAATATTCTTTTATTATCTTTTGATTTATGTTGGATCTATAATTATATATTCCTTTTCCTAGCTTTTTATCTTTTTCCTAATATTCATTTACATATCTCCAAATAAATTTCTTTATTGATATGAGCCTCTCTCTTATCTTTAAATCGTTCTTGCTAAAGATTTATTTACTTGATTCCTTTTCAAGTAACTATCTTTTAGCTTTTTGATTATCTGATGTATCTTTTTTCTGAATTTTTGTAATTATCTCTGTAATTTTTCTTTGAGCTTATTATTGTATTCCTCTAGGATCTATATGTTTATTATCCTTAGTCCCATGAAAGTGGATAATTTGTTCAGATTTTGTCCCTGTCCAGATTTCAAGTTGTATATTTCTTAGTTTAAGTATTTTGTAATTTACTGAATATATCACTGCTTGCTTTATCCACAACTTTATTTTAAAGGCTTTAATAATTTATTTTTTTAGACTTCATCTTTCTAGACTGAAGACTCCTAGTGTATGTAGTCTAGATTACTGCTTTCCTGATATGTAAAACACCTCAAACTTTGGAAGGTTTTGACTACTTCCAATTCTTTTTTTTCTTATTATTCCCCATTCTTTCCTGTTTTCAGTGCTTGCCTTTTCTATTTGTCTTCCCCCCTTGCCACTCCCCTCTTCCTTTCTTCTCCTTACCCCTCCTAACTTTTCTTTCCTTTGATACTTTTAGTGACAGAAGAATGCACATCATTCACTTGATATCTTCTCCTACTTTTTTCTCTCTTCCCCTAACTTCCTTCTGCCCCTATACGTTGAGTGGTTTATCTATGACCTCCTCAACATATTCCACTTTGCCCTTTCCTTCTCCTCAGAACCTTGGCCCACAGAGGAAAAAGCCAGGATAAACTATGTCTGAATTTTCTTTAGATGCTCAAACGTTCATCATTCTTTACCATATGACCTTTGTTATTCTGTGCACAGTCCAGCTGAAGACAAAATCAGGGGGAGATGGGGAAGGCCTGGGAAGGAAGCATGCATGGTAGATTATGAACCTACTATTAGTTGGAGTCCTGAGACGTGAGTTCCAGTATAAGTGACCCTTTCGTTGCTGTGTGACTCTGGGGAATTTACTCTAAGACCTCCCATTGCTCCTCTGTAACAAAGGATTATTAACACAGATGCTTTCTTTCTCTGTCAGTTATAGAAGATAGTCTTTCCATGTTTTATTCTAAGAAAAATATCTTAAAATGATTTTGTGTTGAGTTCAAGGACAGAGAAGTGGAACGAACCAAGGAGGAGAGGGAAAGTGGTTTGTGGCATGGTGTGTTAGATGAGAGAAACCCTGGTGGGAAGCAGTAGGTAATGGTAGAAATGACAAGCAGCTCTGGAGCTTGCTCAGTGGTTTGGAGGGATTCAGGGGAGAAGTCTGGCCTCTGGTGGAGGTGAGCTCCTCTCCCCACAACCTCCCAGGCTACAGACATAACACATTGTTCCATATGATGTCCGGGCACTTGGACACAGTGTTCAAGCAGGGAGGATTCTTGAGATTTACACGGACTTGAGGCTTGGTTTAATCTCTAAAATCTCTATATCTGCATTCTGCTTTTATGTTTATTGTCTTTCTGGACTTTAGATACCAAATATTGATTTACTGTATAGTTTGAAGGATGATTACTTAATTGAAAATAATTTTATCTCGTCTACAGAGATAGCATAAGGAAATAAAACTGAAGACATGTTTGAATCACCACAGATATTATAAAATATGAGGGATATAATCTGTTCCTCCATTTATTATTTTCTACATTCAGGGAACTATGCTTTTTTTTTTTTTAGCTCACTTGGAAAATCAGCCTTCGCATATAATAATATTGCTATATTGTTGTTCTGGGTTCAAACAGCTAAATTAGAAATGAAGTTTCTGAATATAATCTTCATAGTAAAATTTCTTGTGATAAAAATGATTTGGTTTTGAATTTTTTCTTTGTATATTATTATTTTACTTTGTGTTATGAATTTGTGTTTCAGATCATACAACTATAGGCTCAAATCTTAAATTATAGAAGAGAAAAGGAACTTCAAGAATGAGTCTGGTGGTTTTTAAAGGTTTTATTAGGGATAGATGTCAGTACATAAGGCAGATCAGAGTAAAGGTACTTCTCATCCACGGAGACACCTCTACAGAACACAATTTGAAAATGATTAATCTGTTCTCACTTATTTGACCAAGGAAGGGACTAGGATTCAGTGACTTGCCGAAGTTTATGTAGCTATAAGGGGATAAAACTTGGAGGTAAATCCAAGTTTCTGTTTCCAGATTTAGTGCTGAAGAGCAAACCTCACTGTATCACACACTGCTTGAATTAGAAAAATTTGAGAAGACAGTCTACTTTGTTCAGAGGTAATGTGGTCATCTATATAAGCTGATTTCTTAATTTTTATGAAAGGACATAAGAAATAAGATAAACAGATGGCCGAGAATATTGAAGTATCTTCATATTTTACACAGAATACCTGTATTCCAGCATCTTGATTGGAAATTGCTGCCAAACTTTTATGAAAATTTTGCTTGGTAGAGGTCATATTTCTAGAAGATAAAGAATTTGTCCATTTCTCTAGATATTCTAAATGTTATCCTATGGTTAAACTAGGAGCTCTGGTGGCATAGTGCCTAAGGCATTTGACTGCTAACCAGAAGGCTGGCAGTTAAAACCCACCAGCCATTCCTTGGAAGGAAGGTTGGGCAATCTACTTCTGTAGTGATACTGCCTCAGAAATCCAAGGAGGGGTCTCTATGAGTCGGATCCAACTCAACGGCAGTGGGTTAGATGGTCAAACTAATCTGTCTGAATGCTTCAGCCTAAATAATATTTCCTTGACTAACTGAAAAATGGCCCTCAATGAGTTTAAGTTGGAGTTTATACATTCCATTTCCACTGAGGGGCATTTCAAAAAACCAAAAACAGCTTTAATGATATTGTTGATTATTTTTCCCTCTAATATTCATGTTCACCTGTATGTTACTCTGAATGAGAAATTAGAGCTGAGGGCAAAGAGGGAGTTTGTTTTCCCCAAAGATCTAGTATTTTTTCTTTCCTTGTGGACAATTAAAAGCCCATAATTGATTGTATTTCTCTTTGTCTTTTGGCCTTAAGAGAATTCAAAGCCAGATTTGTGGCTTGTCCACAGCATTTAGGTAGGCTCCTTCATTTCTAAGTCCTATCCTAAAACAGAATCAGAAATTATTCTGTATTTTCACAGTTTGTAAATCACTGGCTTACAACATTCTCTTGTGAATTAGTTGACTGTGGTTTAGCCCCAGAGTACATTTAGGTATGGTGATTATATTTTATAATTTTCTGTGAATAGTAAGTACTAAGTAAATAGTTGTTAAACTGTTAGGAATATAGTTTTACTTTGTATTTGATAGTAGTTTATTTCAAGAATGTATATATTTTGATATTAATTGATTTTATTGTAGATTATTAAACGTCCTTGAAGGACCTGCATTAAAATATATGGCAGATGTTGTTATGGTAACCTTTTTTTCATGTTAATGAATCAACTTGACTATATATTTTAGGTCATATATAGGAAAAAAACTTTATAAGTAGAGTTAATCATATTTCTATCCAAATGGTAACCGTAGAGTGGCCAGACTATGTCTCATTACATAGGCCCATAATTGCCCTGCAGAGGAGTGATTTTTCATTGTTTTTCAAACTATACAGAAGTTGTGCTGGTTGAAGTATGGTAGAGGTGCACAGCCCCAACTACATCTCATTCTCCCCACTCCTTTCTTGCCCCTCCAGTTAGTTTTTAAAATAACCAATGCTCAAAGCAGGGATGATTCTTGAGATTTTTCTTGGACTTGAGACTTTGTTTAATCCCTAAAATCTCTATATATTGCACTCTACTTTTATATTTGTTATATTTCTATACTAAATGTTCATTTACTGTTATATTTTGAAAGGTGATTACTTAATTGAAAATAAGTTGATCTTGTCTGCAGAGAGATAGCTTAAGAAAATAAAATTGAAGACATATTTGAATTACCTCACATATAAAATAGGAGACAAGGAAATTCATATACTTGAGAGAAGTCAAGCCTATTTTCACTTGCATATTGAACTAATGAAGTAGAATATGTGTGAATGAAAACCAGACAATGATTACACTCAGTAATAGAAATGGACAGGAAATTTGACATAGTCTCTAGTGAAATTATTATTTTATTTTTACCTATGATCATAATATGATGTTTCTATAAATTTTGACATCAAAGGAAAACTTTAAGTATGTGGTGGTATCTTAGATATTATTTAATTTTCTACCATTTGCAGGAATCCTCTTTACCATTTCCTGTCTGCCAGCTATGTGGCCATTTTATGTTGTATGTGAACTCTGCCTTCCATGAAGCATAGGCAGTCTAGTCTAATAGTTAAGAGCTTGGAGTCTGAATCAGACCCGAGTTTGAATGCAGGATTTGTCATTTATTAGTGGTGTGATCCTAGCCAGGTCATGTCATCTCACTAAGCTCGTTTTCTCATCAGTAGTAATACCTGCCTCACAGGCTTGTGGGTGGATTTTATGAGATGGTATGAATCAAGTGTTCAGCATGACGCCTGTCATGTAGTAAACATACGTAGATGTGTATAGCAGCTCCTGCTGTGGTGCTACTACTGTTGTATGTGAATTATCTTTTAAGACCACACATTCCACTGTAGAAAAACTGTTTTTAGAGAGTTAAACCTTACATTAATGTGAAATTTTATCTCCCTGTTTCGTTTTGCTTTATTTTATTTCAGTTTCATGTCTGCACAGAAAAGCTTCTTCCCTCTCTTGTGGCAGTTTCTCAGCTATTTGGAGCAACTAGTAAATTATTCTTTTCCCTGGGCCAAACATCACTTGAGTTCCTTTAACTGTTACTGTTCTGTAAAGTTTTCCAGAACCTTCATTTTTTCAGTCTTCACCAATCCCTCTCAGAATTTTTTTTTTTAATGCGTCATCCAGAACTGAATCTCGTATCCACGTGAACTTTGAGTACTCATCACAGTTCTTCCCAGTTGGTACTCCATCCTGTCATGAGCCTCAGTTGCTACAAAAGCGTAAAAGCTCTGTGTGATGGGTCCTTCTGCCCTGCCTCTCAGACTTAAACTTTGTTTCATGCTCACTCTACTTGATTTCTGCTGAGGACAGTGGCTTCCTGCTGTTTCTCAGACACGTGAGCCCATTTCTCAGGACTTTGTGCCTCAGAATTTTTGCTATTCCTCTGCCTGATACTCTCTCCTCAGACCCTCTTCCTCACCTTGGTCACGGTGAGGGTCATGGCCCTCTCCTTTACCTTTCCCAGCTTTTAACCCAGCAGCATTTTATAAATGAAGCCTCTGGTATCCTATTTAAGATTACAACCTTACCCCCAGTATTTCCTACTTCCTACTTTGCATATGATCTTTAGTATTGTTTACCACCTAACATACTAAAAAGATCCTTGAATGGCACAAATGGCTGGCACTAAACTGCTAACCTAACGGTTGGTGGGTCAAATCCACCCAGTGGTACTATGGAAGAAAAGGCTTGTCTATAAATATTACAGCCAAGAAAACTCTATGGAGTATTTCTGCTTTGTACACATGGGGGTCACCGTGAGTAGGAATCGACTCAGTGGCAATTAACAACAACCAAACTGAACCAGACTTAGTGCCATTGAGTTGATTCTGACATAGAAATCCCCATTGGGTTTCCAAGGCTATAAATCTTTATGGAAGCAGACTGCTTCATCTTTCTCTTGTGGAGTGGTTTGTGGGTTCGAACCACTGACCTCTTGGTTAGCAACCAAAATGCCTTAACCACTGTTCACTTATTTATCTGTTTCTCTCTCCATAGTACACCATAAATTCTATGAGTACAGGGATTTTTGTCCAGTCACTGCTGATGCCCTAAGCCCTGGAATGCCTGGTATGATGCAGGTGCTTGATGAATGAATATTTGTTGCATGAAAAGCACAATGGAATGATTGACTATCCGGACCTGTATGTGATGCGGCTGATAGCTGAGATGCCTTTGTATTGCTTAGAAGTTGCATAACACTGGGCTTGGAGGGGGCATTTGGGTCAATTTTTTTTTTTTTCTCATGGAAAGATCAGAAAAGAATGATAAGAAGACCTGAAGAAAGGAAAGGAAGAAGCTGTGCTTATTGTTTTAGCACTTTGGGGATTTCCAGATTATTTAGGTTGGTTAATAAATTAATGCTTTATTTTACATGTAATTGTATTTTCTCATAAAATTTTCATGCTCTGTGAAATTATATATGCCATCCAGCCAGTTGCCATTGGATTGATTTTGACTCATGGTGACCTTGTGTGTATCAAGAGTACAGCTCTGCTCTGGAAGGTTTTCAAGACCGTGACCTTTCAGGAGCAAGATTGCCAAGCCTTTCTCCCGAGATGCCTCTGGGCAGGTTCAAACTGTCAGCCTTTTGGTTACTAGTCAATCACTTCATCATCTGTGCCACCCAGAGACTTCTAAAATTAAATATAGGTTATTAAAATAAGAATATTTCCTATTTGGATATATTTTAACAGAGATTTCCAACTAGTGGACTTAAGATAAATGATTTTTGTAACCCTTGGTGTGTCTGCAGCCCCCAAACAAGTCGCCTGATTTCCCCAGTGTACCATACAAAAATCCTCATTTTTCAAAATTGTGTTGAAAAAATATATATATATAGCAGAACATTTTTAAATCCAACACTTTTTGCATGTACCATTAAGTGGTTTTATGATGTTCATCGTGTTGTGCAGAATTACCACTACCTCTTCCAGATTATTCTTCCACCATTAAGAGAAACTCAGTGCCCCTAGCCAATGACTCTTCTTTCCGGAACTCTCCTTCCCATCCCTGACACCTAACCACTAATAAGCTATAAAACCAAAAAACCAAATTCAACTGCTGTCGAGTTGCATCTGACTCATAGCGAGCCCTCCTTGGGTTTCTGAGGCAGTATCACTACAGAAGTAGACTGCGCAACCTTCCTTCTGAGGAGTGGCTGGTGGGTTTGAATTACCAGCCTCCTGGTTAGCAATCAAATGCCTTAGGCACTACACCACCAGATCTCCTAATAAAAAAACTATGTTGCTGTTGTTGTTGTTGTGTGACATCGATTGCCTGTTCCATACAAGTGGGATCATATAGTATTTTATTTATTTATTTTTTGGTGACTGTTTTACTCATTATAATGTTTTCGAGGTTTATCCATGATGTGGCATACATCAGAACTTCATTTTTATTTATGGATGAGTAATATTCCATTGTACATGTATACTTCATTTTGTTTATCCATTCATCTGTTGATGAACATTTAAGATGTTTCTGTTTTCTGGCTGTTGTGAATAGGGCTTCAGTGAGCGTTGGTATACAGTTTTGTTTGTGTTCCTGCATTCAAATCTTTTGGGTACATACCACAGATTGGGATTGCTGGTTCATATGGTAATTCCATGTTTAACCTTTTAGGGAACCACTAAACCATTTTCTCAGGGGCACTACCATTTGCATTCAGTGGTAGATAACACGATGTGTCACCTTGGCTGGGCCTGGTTTTGAGTGACTGGGCAGCTGGATATAGTTAGTCTCCATGATGAGACTGGTAGTCAACTCCATGGTGGAATCTACTGCGAGTAGCTGCATTAGGGACAGGGTCTACTTCCAGTACATAAGAAACACTTTGACAAAGATCTTGAGCTTTTTGGCACATCTGGATCTTGCATTGGGCTGAGTCTTCATCTCAGTGACCTGTCTTGTTGCCTACCAATCTTGAGACTGTTACTGGACTGGAACTAGTGGCCTAATATGTTGGTTGGTAATCTTGGGACTGTGCCATTTTGCTTGTCAACCTTGGGTTTGTCAGCCTCAGAAGCCAGCAGCTGCCTGAGTTAAGAGACACCTGTAGCTCCAGTGGGCCAGGAGCAAGAGTCAGAGCTGAAGCCCAAGGCTGAGGGACCTTCACCCAGCCACTAGAGGTGGCAATTTTAACTCAGACTTCTAGCCTCCTAAACTCTAAGAATAAATCCCTTTTTGTTAAAGCCACCTATTTGTGGTATTTCTGTTAGAGCTGCACTAGAAGACCAAAACCCATTCCCACTAGCAATGCATGTAGGTTCTAATTTCTCCACATCCTTACCAACACCTGTTCTTTTCCATTTTTTTTTTTTTTTTATCATAGCCATCTTAGTGGAGGTGATGTGGTACCTCATTGTAGTTTTGGTTTATATCTCCTTAATGGCTAATGATGTTGAACATCTTTTTGTGTGCTTATTGGCCATACCAACATCTTTTTCTGTGTGGGCTAACCAAAAAGCCACACTCACTGCTGTTGAGTCAGATCTGACTCATAGCGATCCCTCCTTGGGTTTCCGAGGTGGTATCACTAAGGAAGGGAGATTGCCTAGTCTTCCTTCCGAGGAGTGGCTGGTGGGTTTGAACTGTGGGCTACAACTTGCAAAACTTGAGACACACTGCTTTAAGAGACTCCTTAACAGGTTTTCTTCAGATGGTATTATAAGTTACTGAGTTGTGATTCCAGCATATTGTAGTGGTACCCCTTCTTCCCCCCAGTTGGAGAAATGTGAAAACACTTGTCAAAACAGAATAACACATCAAAATTCTATAAAAACAAAGATGTTGTAGTTCAACATAACAATGTTCAGCATATACAAAGTACTACTTTGAGAGAGAGGGCTGAAGACATTTAAAAAAGTGGAATTGCGAATCATAGTACAGGCCAGCAATGGGATGCTCCTCAGCCATACAAAGACAAGAACTACTTACACTTACAATGACACGAATGACTCTGCAAAACTTTAGTACTTAATGAGAGAAGCCTGACACAGAAGAGCATGTCCTGCCTGATTCTGTTCACCTGAAGTTCAAGAACAGACAAATGTAATCCATGGTTTTAGAAATCAGGGGTGGTTGCCTGGAGTGGAAGGTATGGGGAGAGTGACTGTAATGGGACATGTGAGAATTTGGAGGCGTGATAGAAATTTTCAGTATCTTGATAGTGGTGCTCATTGCATGAGAGATTTTAGTCAGTATTTTTCTAACTTAAATTACACTTAAAATGGATGTATTTATTGTATATAAATAAACTCGATAAAGTTCATTTTTTAAAAAGTAGAGTTGGTGTGGTGCCACTTCTGCTACATGTAACTTTTTGTATTTATTTTTTGTGAGTAGAACTGTCACCTACAAAGCCTCTGAATGACTCCTGAAAAAAAAAAAAAAAAAGATTTGTTTAGATTATGGTTCAGCGTCTCTGGTTTTAAAAATTATTGTTTACTTCTTGTTGGTGGTGAGAGATTATGTAAGGGTAAACTATTTTTAGATAGAAGCTGTGTAGCCGTGATGAGGCAGGACTATCTGTAACAGAATCTCACATGGGTTCCTGGACTTCACATAGGAGAAAGAAAGTCATACATCCTGCACTATTTCAGAGTACTTTACAGACACCAATTCCTACATAGGCTTATTTAAAAATATTCTTGATAATTACAAAATATAAAATTATGAAATGTGTACATAGAAGTATACTGAAAGCTATTTCCTGTAAAGTACAGAGAAAACTATAAAAACCAGAGCCTGGCAACCACTGGCAAGATTTTGGTGTGTCTAATTATATTCGTATTGTCATACAAACATACAAATACAGTATATATTACTGTTCAATATCCTGCATTATTTTCAGAGTATCAGAGTGAGTATTTTACTTTGTCATACATATTCTTTGAAAATATATTTAGGATTGCATAAGAAATGTATTATTATTTTAACTCCCAGTGTCAGTATATAAGTCGTCTTTTTGTTATGTCCTCACTATTGCTAAATATTATCATATTTTATAGCTTTACTGTGGTATAATTGATGTACAATAAAGTACATATATTTGAAGTGTAGTTTGATGAGTACCCTATTTTTTCACATATAGTGCACCCACATAAATGCACATGCATATAACATGCTCATAGGAAGCTAATTTGTGAACAGGTTGTCTGGTTTGTAAAAAATCATAAAATATATGCATTGTCTGCCTAAAAATTCAGAATTGAATTATGTTTATGCTAGTGAAACCATCATCACAATAAAGATAATACTTCTGTTACTTCCAAAAGTTTCATCCTGTCTCTTTGTAATGCCTCCCACTACTCTTTATATTTCTGTCCTTAGGCAACCTTGTAGGTTAGATAGGTGTTTTCTAGAATTTTACATAAACAGAATCACATAGCATGTACCTTTGGGAAGGGATCTTTCATTTTCAACTCAGCAGATTATTTTCAGATTCATCTATATACTGAATTTGTCTGTGGTTCATTGTTTTTTATTGCTGACTAGTATTCGGTTATGGAACCCTGGTGGCATAGTGCCTAAGGCATCTGACTGCTAGTCAGAAGGCTGGCGGTTCAAACCCACCAGCCACTCCTTGGAAGCAAAGTTGGGCAATCTACTTCCGTAGTGATACTGCCTTGGAAACCCAAGGAGAGGTCGCTATGAGTCAGATATGACTTGATGGCAGTGAGCTGAGTATTCCATTGCATGGATGTACCACAATTTATTTACTTATTTGGGCTGTTTCTAGTTTGGGGCTTTTACAAATAAAACTGTATGAACATTTGGGTTTTTGTGCGGACATAGTTATTCCTTTCTCTTAGATAAATACCTGGAGTAAAATGACAGGATCATGTGGTAAATGGATGTTTTTTGGGGTTGGTTTGTATTTTGTGGGATTTTTAAAAATGTTTTTTGTTTTTTTAATTGAGGTAGAAGTCACATAACATAAAATCAACCATTTTAAAATGTACAAATTGGTGCCATTTAATATTAACGATGTCATGCAACCATCACCTCTGTCTACTTTCAAAACTCTTTTATCCCTCCAAAGGGAAACCTTGTACCCAGTAACAATCATACCTCATTCTCCCTCCCCCTATCTCCTAGCAACCACTAATCTGCCTTCTGTCTCTAAGGATTTGTATATTCTTGGAATTTCTTATAAATGGGATAACACAGTGTGTGCTTTTGTATTTGACTTCTTTTACTTAACATAGTGTTTCCAAGGTGCATCCATGTTGTAGCATATATCATTACTTCATTCCTTTTTATGTCTGAATTAATAATATTCTGTTGTGCGGATGTACTACATTTTGTTTACCTGTTCATTTGCTGATGAACATTTTTGTTGTTTTCACCTTTTGGTAACTATGAATAGGGCTGCTGTGAATACTTGTGTATTTGTTTGAATGCCTGTCTTCAGTTCTTTTGAATGTATACCTAAGAGTGGAATTGCTGGATCATATGGTAACTCTGTGTTTAGCTTTTTGAGAAACCAACAAACTGTTTTCCATAACAGCTGCACCATCTTTCATTCCCATCAGCAATGTACAAGGGTTCCAAGTTCTCCATATCTTTGTCAACACTTGTTATTTTTCTTTTTTTTTTTTTTTTAAATTACAGTTATCCTAGGAGATATGAAGTGGTATGTCTTATAATTGATTTGCATTTTTCTAATGACTAAAGATACTGAGCATCTTCTCATGTGCTTCTTGGCCAATTGTATATCTTCTGTGGAGAGATGTTTATTCAGATCCTTTGTTCACTTTCAGATTGGTTGTTTATCCTTTTGTTGTTGAGTTATAAGAGTTCTTTATATATTCTGATTTTAGACTTGTATCCGATACATGCTTTGCAAATGTTTTCTTCCATTCTGTATGTTACCTTTTCACTTTCTCCTTTGATGAACAGAATTTAGTTATTTTGATAAAATCTAGCTTTATCTATTTTTTCTTTCATTGCTTGTACTTTTGGTATTTTTGCACATTTAACTTTATAAGAAATTGCTGAAATGTTTTCCTTTTTACATTCCCACCAACACTTAGAGTGTTCCAGTTGTTCTACATATTAACGAATACTTGATATGGTTAAAACCAAAATCAAAACCAAACCCACTGCCATCAAGTCAATTCTGACTCATAGTGACTCCGCCATTGGGTGTCCAATAGGGTAAATGTTTCCAAAAGTAGATTACCCTGGAGTGGCTGGTGAGTTTGAACTGGTTAGTAGTAAGATGCCTTAGGCGCTGCACAACCAGAGCACCTTTTGATACAGTTAATCTTTTAAATTTAGACATTCTAATGGGTATGGAGTGCAGTAGTTAAAGCTGTGAACTGTTAACAAAAGATTAGAAGTTCAAATCCACCAGCCATTCCACAGGAGAAAGATGAGGTAGTCTGCTTCTGTAAAGATTTATTGCCTTTGAAACCCAATGGGGCAGTTCTACTCTGTCCTATAGGGTCACTATGAGTCAGAATCTATTCAATGGCCGTTTTTTTTTGGTTTGTTTTGTTTTTTTAAGTAGTGGATATGTACTATATCTCTTCATGGTTTTAATTTATATTTCCCTTTACAATGAATAACGTTAGAATGACTAATGATGTGCAGCATGTCATAGTCTTTCCCATTCATATATCTTCTTTGGTGAAATATCTCTTCAGATCTTTTGCCCTTTTTAAAAATTAGTTTCTCATTTTATTACTGAGTTACAGGAGTTCTTTATATATTTTAGGTACAAATCTTTTGTTGGATATGTGTTTTGAAAATATTTTCTCCCAATCTACTTGCCTTTTCATTTTCTTAAATTCATTGTCTTTTGAAAAGAGCAAACGTTTTAATTTTGACAAAGTCCAATTTTCCATTTCTTTTTCTTTTTACATTTCTTGCTTTTTATGTCCTATTTAAGAAATCTTTGCCAAATCTATGGTCACTAAGATTTTCTCCTGTTTTCTTCCAGAAGTGTCTAGCTTGAACTCTGTTTGGGATTGTGATCCATTAGGAGTTAGTTTTTGCATGTGTGCACATACACAGACATCCATAATATATATGTATGTATTTTTTATATATTGCTGAGAGAAATTAAAGACTCAAATGGAGATGCCTTTATTTGCATCAGAAGACTCAATAGTGTTGAATTATCAGGTCTCCCAGGTTGATCTATAGAATCAAAATAATCCAAATTAAAATTCCAGCAGGGTTTTTTTGAGATACCGACAAGCTGATTCTAAAATTAGTTAGAAATGCAAAGGAGCTAGAATGGCCAAAACAATTTTGAAAAAAAAAACAGAGTTGTAGTTTTAGCGAACCTCTACCTAACTCCAGCAGTTACTATAAAGCTACACTAATCGAGAGACTGTGGGAATAGACACATAGATCAATGGAACAGATTAGAGAGTCCAGAAAAAAAGATAACACACACTGTATGGTCACCTGATTCTTGATAGAAGTGCCAGGGCAAGTCAGTGGGGAAAAGATTGCATTTTTGCTTTGGGGTTGATGTTAACTTTTGTGTATTTATCTTATATCTAGCTATCTCACTAAGCTTTCTTTTTAAAACTAAATAACTCTAGTTTTTTTAATTTTGTTTTTTTGGCATTTCTACGTAGATGATTATATCTTTTGAAATTACACGTGTGTTTCTTTATTTCTAATCCTTTTATTGTTGGTTTCCTTGACTAAATCTGTTACTAGAGGTTTACAGTACAGTGCTTAAAAGAGCATGTGATAGGCATTCTTACCTTAGTCTTTGTTTTAAGGAGAATGCTTTTAATGTTTTAGCATTGAGTAAGATGCTGGTTGGTAGATATTTTTTCAGAATGCTTTGTGTTTAAAAAAGTTTCCTGGTTATTATACACTCACATACACACACACGTAAATTTTAATTTTTTAAAACTTAGTTTTTCAATTAGTTTACTTTTATGAAATGTTTTTTCTATATTTGAATGATCTTATAATTATTCAACATTAATCTATTAAAATATAGAAATGTAATCTTTTAATATAGGGATTATATTAGTATTTTTCTAAAAATTGAACATGCTCCACATTCCTGGATTAAATGCTCAATTGAGCTGTGATACATTTCTGTTTAATGCATAATTCAACTTGCTAATATTTTGTTTATATTTTTAATCTGTATTATGAATTGAGATTGGTCTGTAATTTTCTTCACATTTTTATATCAAGTTTATTGGATCTTTTGAAAATTTTAGTCAAAATAGCTACTCCATTAGTCTTTATATACAAACACAGTTTTTCTATAAAACATTTTTAATTTATTATTTACTACTGAAAATATCTCTGGTACATTTTTCATTTAGAAGGTCATAAAAACCTAGTTCATATAGTTCATTATTTAAACAGTTTAACTGAGACAGATCCAGAGCATCTGTAATTTTCCATAGAACAAACATCCCACACTAACTTGCTTTTTCTTATCTTCAGTAGTGTTGTCTGTGTCTCTTACAGCAATAGTTTCTGACAAAGAATATATCTTAGTTTTTCACCATGCTACTTTCTACTTTTTCAGGCTTTTTTAGGAGGAGAGGGAGCAGCTGGAGAATATTTTCCCAAATGGCTTATGACTTTTTTTTATCTTTTCTATTAAGAAACCTCAAAAAGAATTTCTAAGCATTCATTATTAAATTTAGCAAAAAAAAGTTAAAGCCTGGACTTAGTGTCATGTGACCTTAAATATCACTGAAAAACAGTGTTTGGGAGATTTATCTTCATCTTCTGGATGCTTATTTTACATGTTGAGCAGAACGTCATGTCGTCATGTGCTCATTAGCTCATACCTCAAGGTGTAATGCATAAACAGCCTGTCCTACATAATATACATAGATCCCTATTACATATGATCTTGATAATTTTGAATTTGAAGAACTGGCTTACTGTCATCTGGTTGCATGGTCTATTTTTACCAGAGTAGCTGATGAAGCTCTTACATGAGCAATAGAAGCCTTTGCTATTTTCTGTTTGTTCAGTTTTCTTGCACCAAGAGTATTATTTTCAATCTTCAGGTTTTTGCAACAGTCTTTATGCTATGCGTATATTTTGTGAGTTAACTAAAACTAGATCAAATGGTCTGTAAATCTTAGTAACCAAATTACTTTAAACTGTAGTGCATCGTGATACCCTGAACTCAGAGGCTTCTTTCAGCCCTGAGTAGTAGTTGTCTCCTCCCTGAAGTTACTGTGCAACCTACACTTGACCCTTGACCATGAGACACATGGACTGTGTGAGGGCCCAGTATCAATCTTTATTAATAATATTATGTCTTCAGTGTGACATTTTGTCTAATATTTTAAACAAAAAAAGGTAACAGGCTTTATAATATTTTCTTTTCATATCTCATGATGTACACACCACTTTGGAGCAATTGGGAGAAATCGAAAGGTTTTATATAAAGAAATAATAGTGGTATTACATTTTTAATAGATGAGCTGGGCAGGAGTGTGACGTTTCTCTCCTACTAAACTATAATCTCTTTGAGGATTAACCAGTCTCTTATTCTACTCTTCATGACTAAGAACCTCTGCTGTAAGCCAGGATTTGGACTGGACAGAGCCACCAGTACCTGGATGAGAAGCTTGTCTCCTGGAGGACAGTGATTCAGCCAGACTCCTGGTTTACCTAATGCCCTTGTCATTTTACAGAGGTGTGATTACCAGCAAAGGTTTAGGGGAAGTTTTGATGAATGTCTTCCCGGAGTCCAGATAACTCTGCTCCCTCCCTCATTTGCCTGGCCCACCAGTCTAGTAATCCCTGGCAAAGAAAGCAGGTGAGATCATCTGCTTCTAAGACTAACGGTCATCCACTACCATCAACATTGTTGTTGGGCCATTTAGTTATCAGCAATACCATGGACTGTAAAGCTTATGGGATTTTGCGTTAAAAGATCTTTCTTTCAGTTCTTAACTCCTTTGCTGACCTTTGGCAAGTTACTGAAACTTAATGATTATGCCTTTACACGTATATACATACACGTTCCTCACATGCTTTTAATGATGATTTAATGAACTGATAGTATGGAAAAGTGCTTTTTAAACAGTAAAATGCTATGCATATACTTTATTATTGGTATTAGATACAGAAGTAATACTGTGTAAGTCAAACCGTGTTTTACACAAATGCTCATGAAGTTAAATCCTTTGTTTGCTAGATAAAGTCTCACTGAGGTTAAGAATAATGAGATTCTGAGAGACTTTTTTTTTTTTCCTTTTTGGCCAGAACTCTGCGCTTAAATTAGATTTTTCTTGGTAAATTTTGAAATACTTGTTATTACTGGTTAAAGAGATCTTATAAAAAATTTATTTCATATTGCTTTAGTCCTCCCCCCTAGTCCTCCCCTGTTAATACACACCATGATATTTACTTAAAAATACTTTTTGAATACCTTTTTTCCGTGTTACAGACATCATCTGAGGTACTAGGGATACAATTATGAGCAAATATTTAATGGACAAGTTAAAGATGCTGTTAAAAAAATGTTTTTAAATCTTCAGAGTCTTTATTGAATAGAATGATTAGAATTTTATCATTTTTATATAGCCAACTCTGATGTATTACACTGCATTGAAAGATGTTTGCAATATATTTAGTATCCACCATTATATAGTTTAGGAGCTCTGGTAGCATAGTGCCTAAGGCACTTGACTGCTCACCAGAAGGCTGGTGGTTCAAACCCACCAGCCACTCCTCGGAAGGAAGGTTGGGCAATCCTACTTCCGTAGTGATACTGCCTCGGAAACCCAAGGAGGGGTCACTATGAGTCGGGGCCGACTCGACGGCAAACAACAACAACAACAACATTATATAGTTTAACGTTCTGTTCTATAATTGACATGATGATACTTAATCTTTTGAAACTTTTGCTACATTATACTACAATCTAGAATAATTTGGAAATTATATAGTGAAGTGCTTTTTGCGATATAATCCTGTAAGTGCAGACATTTGTAAGTTATAATAGAAGTCCCTTATGTGTGTGTTAGAATCAGCGTCAAGTGGTTCAGCTTTGCAATTGAAAAAGCAAGTTTTATAAGCTCTTAGTTGTACTAAGTAATTTTAAATGCCATCCCTTTTTGCCATTAAACAAAGCAGTAGAGTAAAATGTGTTTTCAGGCCACTGAATGCAGCATATTGTGGAAGTGAATAGTACTTGTATTTCTACTTTTCTTTCATTTTTTTTTTTTTTTTACTCTAAGAAATATAAAAATAAACTTGTTTGCATGTAGTACAAGCCTTCCTTTGATTTTGTTTTTATGGGAAGTTATTTGAACATCAGTTCAACAAAAACAAGTATCATATATTCCGAATTGATGTTGATTCTTTTAGGTATCATTATTACCTTACTTTTAAAACCATCCATTTATGTACCAAACATTTCTTGTATGCCTGTTGTGTACTGTGCTCTGTCCTAGACGTTAGAGATAGCCAGCTATCCCCAAATTCCTCTTTGATTTAAATGTCTGAGTATATATTTTGGAAGTAATCAACTTAGCAGTTTATTAACAGAAACTGCACTTTAACAAAGTTCCAGTGAAGTAATTTTGCTTTTAACATGTAAATAAAATAAGTCAACAACCAGATAATTCTCCTTTCCTGTGGCAGAGCTGGAGTGCAGGGAAGTGCAGAGGTAATTCTGAATGGGATTTCCTTTTCTCTTAGCTTGAGCCAAATTGAGAAAGATGGGCAATGCCTGTAAGAAAGGGATGTTCTTTAATGGTCCCAGGAGCCAGCCACAGTAGATTACAAAAGAGTGTAAAGGACTTAAACAGCTACCCCATGTTGGGTTGAATGAGGCTTTGAAACTGCTCTGGTTTTTTATCCCAGGATGAACTACTTTTATGTTGGGTCAAGAGACTAGAGGGCCTTACTGTATCAGATGATGTAATCTATAGGTTGATGACCTCCTTGTCTGTTTCCTGTGCTATTATATTTCTTGTAGACAACGAGAAAATAGAAGTGATTAGAAGAAACCCCCGTCATCCATACCCACCCATCTGAATCTGTGCCCATCCACTCTGCCTCTTCTTCAGCTAAAAATGAGCTGTCCATGCTCTAGCAAAGGCCAACCCGTATACTTGTGGATTAGATTCCATCCCTTTTTGCAACCTCAAGAGCATCATTCTGTCAATTCTCCCCTTCACATCTACATAAATGTTCCCTTTATTGAACCTTCCCCATCAATGTGCAAGCATGCTATGTTTTTTCCAAAATAAAGCCTTCCAGCAACTGCCCCAATTTTCTCTTTCCCTTTTTAGCAAAACTTCTTAAGAATGTTTCATACTCACTCTCTCCAAATTTTCTTCTCTCATTCTCTTTTAGCCTACTGCCTTCAGGCTTTTTGCCTCCAACCTCCACTCAACAGTCCACTGAAACTGCTCTTAGTCAAGTTCACCATTGATGTCCACATCACTGAATCCAGGGGTCTTTTCTTAGGTCAAGCTCATATTATTAGCTCATATTATTTGATCCATCATTGGTATTTTACACAGTTAATCACTTTTTCTCTTTGAAATACTTTCTCTAGGCTTCCAACACCACACTCCTATTTTCCTCCTACCTCTTTGATCTCTCATTTTTGTTTGTTTTCTTTGCTGGCTATTTCTTATCTCTCCTGCTAGGATTCAACCTTGGATTTCTTCTCATCTTCCCCTTAGTGATACTATCTTGTCTTGTGGCGTAACATATGATCCATCAGCAAATGACTCCCAGAGTTATCTCTCTGGCCTAGGTCTCTTCCCTGAACACATGATTTGATATCTACATTGAGGTCTGCTTGCCCAAGAGCATTTCACGTTTAACATATAGAATACTGAGCACCTGGTTTTCCCTGTTCCTCCTGCAACCTCCTCATGTTGGGTAATGATGACTCTATAATTCTGGTGGCTCAGGTCAGAAACATAGTTTATCCTTGATTTCTCTTTTCTCTTACATCCCATAGTCAATCTGTCAGCAAAAAAACCTTCAAAATGTCTAGAATCTGACCACTTCTCAAACGTTCATTCATGTTACCCCGGCCTGTCTTTTATCTGGTTTGTTACAGTAGCCTCCTGAGGGGTCTTTCTGGATTCTACCCTTGATCTCCTAGACCTGTTACCAGCGTGACCTCCTAAGCCTGTTACTCAGCATATCGGCCAGAGGGATCATATTTAAATATGAATCAAATAATGTTTTTCCTCTACCCAGCTCCCTCCAGTGGCTTTCCATCTCACTCAGCGTCCAAGCCAGGGTTCTTACATCCTCTACGAGCTCCGTATAGTCCCCCTCTGCATCCACGACCTCTGTGTGCATTCCTCCCTCATCCCTGTTTCCTCCTATTCACATAAATCTGCCTTGGTCACTGAGGCATATTTATCTTTAAATCGGTTTCTTTGTTTAGTAGTAGGAAGGACCAATGAAAAATTTTAGGAGCATAAGGAATTTTATTATATTTGAAAAACTTTTGATGGAATAAGGTAGCTGAAACAGCATTAGAGTCAGATGAAAATCCCAAAATTTTCTTTGCAAGTATATACTACACGGCCCCAAGAATATATTTCCATGCTCGATCATGCCTTAGACATGGAATGAAACCCTAATTTTCTTGGACTGTAGGGGTAAAAGTGTGATTCCCCTGGCTTTGGATTTGGGAATAACATTGGTCATTTATGTTCACATGAGAGTGCCATACTCCTCTACAGAAACAAGGAAGCAGTCTGCCTAGTGAGCTGGAAAGCTCTTAACAGCTGCAAGTGGTCAGACCTCCACCTTTTAACAGCTGTGTGGTAGTAGTGAGGAGTCACCTAAAGCACAAATCTTTAAAAGAAATTTTGAAAGTGAGAATATTGTTGGTTCCATAACCCAGGAAATAAGTCCGTGCTCTTTCTTAGCTGAGGGACAAAGCTAGATAAGTTTTTATTTGAGAGCTAGTATTTCAGTCTCAAGGTAATACACTCTTTGTTATTATAGCCACATCTCCAATAACAAGAAGAAATGAGTAAGACTGGTACTGTTGAACTGACTGTAAGTGGGGCCAATAGAAAGAGCTGCAATGGACTGACCCAGTTCAACATTTCACCTGCCTTACAATTGGGTAATTGGATACAGTGTTCTGTGAATGTTAGTCATTTACCCCCCACTTAGTGGTGTTTCTTTGCTACATTTAGTTATTATCTCTCCCTGATTTAACCTCTGAGAAACATAGCTAAATAACAGGTTACTTTATAGAATGAGGGAGTACATAAAATGTGGAGAGCTGGCTACTCATAACTGTTTTAAGAACTCTGGCTTCTTTTGATAGCATTTGTTTACTGTCAGTGTGAAGAATACTTTGGAAATATTCACTGAATTTCACCTGCCAACATGAAGTGAAGCAAAATGAAATTTTTGTCATACTGAAGTGGTTTGAGGAGACTACTGAAAAGGCTTAAATTTGTATTGATTTTAGGGAGGTACAAACACAACTGCACAGTGGATTCTTAATTTTCTCCTAATAAAAAGCTTAACATTTTCATTCACTTGGTTGTATGTTGCTTTTTGTTGTGGGAAATTCATAGGGCTGAGGGTGTAAATTTTATGTGAACTTGAAAAATACAATGCTAATATTATTCTGGAACTTAACACATTATTATAACATACGTTATATGTTAGGGCCATTAATTTTGTGAAGGGAGTTCTTTATTCCTTTAATAATAATTAGAATAACTATTATAGTTTGAGAATTTAAAAATCATAATCAATATACATGTATTAATACATAATATTAGTGAAACGCTGTGCCTGGAATTGGAAAGAGATATTGCCCAAAAGGTACTGTTTCTGTTTTAAGAGTGTAGTTTCTCAGCTAGTAGGTGGGAGTTTGGAAAGATAGTTTAAAAGGAAGAGGAAAATGTTATGAACTTGTACTGGCATAGTCTTTTAATAGTAGTTGTACACTAACTTTTAAAAGTAGGATTATCTATAGGTGTTTCCAAAATACTGAGCTTGTAGAGGATTTGGAATTACATTGTGCCAGTGATCCTACTAACTAATTAAAAAGAACTCTGGTAACATAGTGCCTAAGGCACTTGACTGCTAACCAGAAGGCTGGCGTTCAAACCCACCAGCCACTCCTCAGAAGGAAGGTTGAGCAATCTACTTCCGTATTGATACCACCTTGGAAAGTCAAGGAGGGGTTGCTATGAGTCAGGTCCAACTCAACAACACATAACAACAACAACAACATGGCAGTTAAGTAAGGAGCTCTGGTGGCATAGTGGTTAAGGTATTTGGCGGCTAACCAGAAGGTCATTGGTTTAAACCCACCAACTGCTCTGTGGGAGAAGATGAGGCAATCTACTTGCATAAAGATTTACAGTCTTGGAAACCCAATGGAGGTCACTACAAGTTGGAATCGATGGCAGTGGGTTTCATAGCAAGTAAGTAGGTTTATAGATGCTTCAGAAGCATTTGGAGAGCTCTTTGTTGGGGCAGGTTCTATGACGTGTACCTACCCATATAAAGTGCTTTACGTGATGGTAGACCTTGATGTTTTTTTGTCCAGTTTTAGAAAAAGGTATCTTCAGTGCATAAAATCCTGTTATACTTGAAATTTATAAAAATATACCCAGATAAAAATAAGGCAAGACATAGGACATAGTTAGAACCTCATCTCTCTCCGTTTCTCTTCTGCTTCCTACTCTATATTCCTTCTCTTAAAACAAGTGAGAACAGATGTAGACGGCACAGAATTGCAGTGAAGCTTATTTTAGGTGGATAAAGGATGAATTGGATTTTGAATAAGATTTTTGTTTTTGAGGGAACTGGATATTAATTTTGCTGAAATCAGCTAGATGAATTTAGGTATGAAGACTTGTATATTTGTTAAATGGAGAGAATAAGTTGGGTGATTCTTATTTTGAAGAATCAACAGCACATTTGCATGTTGTTATTTGAAAAGCTAAAGGGAGAGAGTGAGTAGGAGTGAAAGAGTTTGGATCTTCTTGAAGTTTTTTTTCCAGAATCTACGAATCCTTTAACAGTGCTCCTAGATCTTTCATATTCACAGAATGGATAATTTGGGACATTGTGGGCAATTTTTTAATCTTTGTTTATAGATAAGTGAACTACTTAACCCAACTTTTTATTTTTTTAATTTGTACTCAAGCCTTAGTAAGGGTATTTTCCCTTCTGGAAATACAGTTTAAATTACAGGAATATTGTTGGATGCCTTTGAGTCAATTTAAACTCATAGCAACCTCATGTGACAAAGTAAAACTGTCTCAGGGAAGGTTTTTTTGTTGTTGTTGTTGTTATTAGTTTTTTTTTTTTTTACTATTTTATTGTGTTTTAGGTGAAAGTTTACATAGCAAATTAAATTCCCATTCAACAATTGGTAAACAAATTGGTTACAGTCTCCATAATGTGTCAGTAGTTTCACCATTTTTACCCCACCTACTTTGTTCCCATCCATCCAGTTGCCCTCCCCTTCTTGCCTTCTCATGTTTGCTTTTGTGTAACTGTTGACCATTTAGTCTTGTATAGTTGATTGTTTAAAGGAGCACATCCGTCATGAGTGTTACTGTTTATTTTATAGGCCAGTCTGTTATTTGGCTAAAAGGTGACCTCCTGGAGTGGCTTTAGTTCCAGGTTAAAAGGTTTAGTTCCAGGTTAAAAGGGTATCTGTGGGTGGTAGTCTCAGGTGTTTCTATAGCCTCTGTCAGTCCTGTAAGTTTGGTCTTTGTGTATGTGTGTGTGTGTGTGTGTGTAAATTTGAGTTTTGTTCTGTATTTTTCTTCCATTCTAACCAGGACTTTTCTGTTGTGTCCCTGGTCAAAACAGTTGATAATGGTAATCCAGCACCATCTAGTTCTTCTGGGCTCAGACTAGAAAAGGCTGTGGTTCACATGAACTATTAGTCCTGTGGACTTATTTCATCCTTGAGCCTAGTTTCCTTCACTCGCCTTTGCTCCAGACAGGAAGAGACCAATAATTGTGCCTTAGATATCATAGGGATTTCTAGGCTGTACTCTTTATGAGAGCAAATGACAGGATGGTTTAGAACTGCCAACCTTTTGGTTAGCAATCAAGCACTTAACCATTGTGCCACCAAGTCTCCGTATAGAAATATCAGCAAGTATTCTTCTGTTTCCTAAAACTTGTAATTTCATATTTTTTTTTCTCTGTTTTGCATGTTCTCGCTACTCATTATTGCTTACCATTTATTACTGTCTTTATTTTATTACCACAGCTTTAATAATAGTAATCTGGTCGCTATAATGATAAACATAGGTGCCTGAGGACCAGATCTCTTCCCAAGATAACAAAGGTTAAACCTTGTTTCTGCTACAACTTACCACTTCAGCAAAACTATATTTCAAGTTCTATCTGGAACTGACTCCTAGAATGTTGTAGCTAACGTGTGGCATCAGGGATTCAAGGCACAAAGGACTCAGAGTCAGAACAGAAGAAGAGATGTCAGGAAGTGAAAGGAGGTAGACTCAGCAGGGTGAGCAATTCAGAGGAGCAGCTGGGAGAGAATTCTGCAGGAATCCAGCCAGGGATGGAGATGTTGACCTAGAGGAAGTCTGGAAGGTCAACCCATCCTAAGCCTTTCAAAGTGTTGGCATAGCCTCTGGGGTTGGGCCTCGAGGAGAAGCATGAGCCACGGGGTGGGGCTTGAGTTTCCCAGCACATATCTGCTTTCCAAAGCATCTACTTTATATGTTGGGATCATAGGATTATGTTTGAAAAATAGGTTCTACTGCTAGAGGAAAAAAGTAAAAACTACTGATGAGATGAAATTATTTGATGATAGTAGAACCCTCTTATAGGTGAAGAAACTAAGGGAAAAGAGATTTTTCTGAGGCCACAGGGTTGGTTATGTTAGAGCCTACTTTTTCTGTCCCCTGTCTACAGTGCCATATTATCTCTAGAAATTAAGGGAGATTATGAAATAGTTGTAATTTCCAGAATTCTGATACATAAATAGGTAAATGAGCCACACTAAAGCCAGCACCTGCTATTTTATTTGAGGATTGGATTATTTAAATTTTAGAGGATTCAGTTAACAGCAAAGGTTCAAATGCTCTTAGACCAAAGAAGAATAAAGTGTATTTTCAGAAGGTGAAGAACCAAACCAAGTTTAGTATTTCTGTAATTTAGCTCTTATTTCTTTTAGTGAGCCAAATTCAAGGCAAAATCTGGAACTAAAACAATAAAAATATTTATAGTTACTACCTGGAAGCTTGTTGCCCTCCATTTCACTTACAGACTATCCTGGATATGAATTGAACAGTTACAGTTATACTTTCATACTTTCATGTGGTACACATTTGTATTATTTAGAATGATTTTCTTCATTTTGTTTAAAAACTTGCTGAAACTGGTTTCTTCATGATTAATGTTGAAAACAGAGAGATACTCCTGGTTTTTTTTTTTTTTTTTTTTTTTTTTAATGTTTTCTGAAATGGCTGATGTTCTCACACTAGGATCCTGATCATTGGAGCTGTATTTGTTTGCTAGTTCTTACTCTATCTTCAATAGCCAGAGCTGTTATGAGAAAAGGCCCCATGGGAAGAACAAAATTAGCTTAGTAATTTTGCTCATTCATCCAAGTGTGTATAACATGACTGTTTTTATTTCTGATGCTGCAGTTGAATTGGATCAAAAGCAAATAATTTTCACATCCAGATGAGTAGGTCTGAGATTCATCATGCTGAAGTCTCTTTTGTATATCTGTTTTCTTCCAGGTGAGGAATTTTAAATTGGAACAAGAACAAGAAAAAAACAAAATTTTGTCAGAAGCACTGGAGGCTCTAGCCACTGAGCACCATGAATTAGAGCAGTCTCTTGTTGAAGGATCACCGCGGCTCAGCATCCTTAGTGAGGACGAGTTCTATGATGCACTGTCAGGTAATTCTAGAATCCAGCAGTCTGGAGGGTTTGTGACTTAAAGATCACTCCTAAATGTATTTTTAGGTTGGATGTCACCTGAGTTTCCTGGAATGAATAGATAGAAGTGTATCAGCATAGCTCCCAACCTACTTATTTTTTGAGTCATGAAGGTTTGAAATGCAAGTTCCATCACTGAGTTTGCCAGTATTGAAGCCTTATAGGATTGGGGTGCTGTTGACATGCCATACTCTAATTTATTCCTTTAGTTCATTTAGTCATTTACTAAATACCTCCTGGTGCCAGATCCCATTACATGTTCCAGGGATAGAGAAGTGGACAGTTCCTGTCCTCACAGAGGTCTTAGAGTAAAGAACACAGATGAGTAAGACTTGATTGCAGTATAAGATGCTAAGTGCCAAAGCAGAGGTAAGATCACGGTGAGGCTGGAGCAGAGAAAAAGAAGTGCTTAACTTTGCCTCAGAGATGCCTGCTGAGAGGGAAAGCTCAGGGCAATGGTCAGGAGTCTGGACTCCAGAGCCTGGCAGCCTGGATAACTTCCTGCCTCTGACACTAGCCAGTTGTGTGACCTTGGTGAGTTCTGGGACCTTTCTGGTTTTCTGTTTCCACATATTTTAAATGGGGGTAATTATAGTGTCCATTTCAACAGGTTTTTGTGAGGATTAAATAAATTAGTATGTTTAAATAATGCTTAGAATTGTGCCTGTTGTGTATGGAACCCAGTAAAGAGGAGACAAATGTGGAGAGTTGAGTGTGACTTGGGCGGAGGGACTACTAAGTAGCTTTGACCTTGTGGGAATTCACTTTCAGAATTTTTGCGGGAGGTGTGGACAGGGGGCAGGGCAGGAGTGGAGTGTGGAGGGGAGTGATTGGAGATCAATGACCTTGAGAAAAATGAATTCTTTTATGAGAAGAAATGAACTACTTACATAAGAGGTGAACATATGCAATTCCTGGGTTTCACGGAATCTGATCCATGAAAGCAGGGAACTTTGGTGGATGTGAAGTGGAAATTCACAGCACAAAATTAGAGAACGAACGCACAGTGAGTGTAAGAGAAATGAGGGCTAAAGGAGATTTAGGTTCAGGAAGATAAAGAGCATAGGCTGGTGTTATCAGAAGACAATATTGGTAGGTGGTGGATTTATGGAGAAGAGATTCATTATATAAGGTGAACAAGAAAAGCAAATAGGAACGTTATTTGTAAAGGTGTGATATAATTAAAAGAAGGGGAATAAATAATTTTAATGGCAAGATTTTGGAATAATTAGAGAAAGGCAAGTGCAATGATTATGATGTTGTCAGTTAAATGTGGTAGGTGTGAAATGAGTGGCTGACATACTGGGAGAAGAAGGTAAAGGTGTGATTTGAAAGTGGTGGAACAAGTGCAAGGTCAAGGAAGCATTTCATGTCATTGAGGGAGGGAAGAGGGGAAGGTGGTTGACATTTAAGGTTGCTGACAATTATTGAACAGCATCCATGTGCCAAGTCCAGGTATCTCATGTGTTCCTTCTGCTGTGGGACAACCAAAAGAGAAAGCCGCTGGAAGGATTACAGGATTAAGTGGAGAGTCAGCTAAGCAAAAAGGTCTGGTTATTAAAGAACACAGGCACAGCAGCTTCTTTGCTTTTTTGTCCTTTTACATATGTTGTACATTTCAGTATATACATTGTGTATATATGTGTGTGTATTTTAAAAGAAAACATGTTTGTTACAGTTAACTAATAATAAAAGTATATAGAATGTCTAATGAAAATCTCCCTTCACCCCTTGTCCTAATCACACATTCTTCCTAAGAGGTTTTTGGTAACAGCTTAATACATTCTCTTCCAAAACTTTTTAAGTGTTTGTATGTGTACGTGCATGTTGTACATACAGATTTTTTTTTTAATAATGAACGAATGAGAGGAGCTATATAATTGTTCACAACCTGCTTTTTCATGTGAAAACATATCTTCCCATTAGTACTGTGGCTTCATCACATTGTGTCTAAAGGTTGCATAATAGTCCATGATATAATTGGACCACAATTGCTTTAATCATTTTCTTATTGATAGACTTTTAGGAGTTACTGTCATCGTTCTGCTTCTTAGGGTTATTCTAACATTCATCTCCACTGTCGTCTCCCTTAGGAGGAGGAAATATAAAGAACTATGACCCCTCTGTCAGGATAGGCAAATAAACATCATCCCAAGTGCCAGTTCAGGTGGATCTGCAGTGCCTGCTGCTTTGTGGACTGCTGTCTTGAGAAGGATCCTGAGGCCGCACCCCGGTGCTGGCTTGATGACTGTAAGAATGAAACAGTGGCACAGGGGCCATGTACATACTCCTTTCTGCCCTGGATGGTTCACCTGAATTCTCTAATGTTATTAGCCTGAACACAGTATGTAGCTCTTTTGTGGCCACTCCTGCTGTTTCCTACTACCAAATCTTGGAAATCCTTTGGTACAATTTAGAAACTACACTAAAATTATAAGTCAAAACCTTATAAAGGTTTTGACCTTGCTGGTGACCTAGCCACATAATTCATTGAGTTAATAAAAACCATCATTTTGAAATTAATTCATCTTCTCGCTATAATCTCTACACATCACTACACATCTCCATCCCCACTTCTTCCTTTCCTCTTACTACAGAAGAAGAAATATCCTCCTCAGTTCAAGCCATTCCCTCCACATTTTCTCTGGTTCCCACTTCTTTGTGCCTTCTTAAGGGCCTATGTTTGGTTACTGCTTTTCTCATCTCTGTTTTCTATACCACATTATTTTAAATATTAATGTAAAATTCTTGGTGTTAGTTCCTGTCACTGCTATAACAAATTATCATACACTTAGTGGTTTACACAATACAGATTTATCCTCTTACAGTTCTGGAGGCCAGAAGTTCTAAAATCAAGGCATTGGCAGGGCTGTATGCATTCTGGAGGCTCTAGGACAAAGGTTTTTCTAGCTTCTAAAAGCTGCCTGCATTCCTTGGCTCCTTCCTCCATCCTCAAATTCAACTTCCAGTTGCTCTATTCCAGTCTCTCTCTGACTCAGATCCTTCTGGCTTCCTTTTACAATGACCCTTTTGATTACATTGGACCCACCTACATAATCCAAAATAATCTCCAAGATCCTTAATTTAATTGCATCTGCAAAAGTCCTTTTTGTCATGTGAGGTAACAAACACGTTCACAGAGAAACACATCACATTCACAGAAATGAGGAAATTGACATCTTTGGAGGCCGTTATTCTGACTACTGTAATGCTCAAATCTATGTCTCCAACCCAGACCTCTAGTCAGAGATTTATATATTCCAGTGTCAGCTTGACTTATTAAAAAAATGAATTCTTGATCTTCCTTGAAATCTTCTTTCTCCTAGGGTTTTCTCTAGGAGTCAGTGGCACCTCTTTCTGTCTCCTAGAGCCAGAAACCTGATAGTGATTCATGACATTCTTCTCACATGTTCTGCATCCATGAAACTCAAACCAAGGCCTGTCAGTTGCACCTTCAAATCATACCTTGATTCCATCTATGTCCTGTTCATACTGTGTGATGTTAAGGAATATATATAGGCACCAAGACTGGCAGGCTGTTGATAAGTCTTGGCTCTGCCTCTTCCCACACTCTCAGGAAAGTTACTTAACTTTTCGGCACCTTATTTCTTCATCTATAAATATGTCATAGGGTTATTTCAAGGAATGAATCAATGCCTGTAGTATATTTAAAGCCATGCCGGGCATCCTAAGGGGTTGATGAATGTGAGCTCTCATTTTCATCATCTGTGTGGTACCCACTTTCATCCCCTGCTGGTCTTTCCCAGTGAACTGACCTCTGTGTGTCCAGCCCAGCCCCTTTGATACTCTTTTTTTTTTTTTTTTTTTTAATTGTGATTTGGGTGAAAGCTTTCAGAGCAAATTCACTTTCCATACAGCAGTTCACACAGACGTTGTCTCATGAGATTGACTACAATTTACCCCAAAGCAACAGCTCCCCTCCCACTTCCTCCCAATAGTTACCTCTTCCCTGTGTCCATCCCTCCATGCACTCCTGCCCCCTGAGCTGTCTCCCTGTGCATAAACAGCCCTTCTTTCTCCCATGCTTGTTCTCTCCAAGGAGTGTATCTACCTCAGGTACATTTTCAACTCATATGCCTGTCTTTTGTTTAGCTAGAAGCCACAGGTGTGGGTTCAATTCCAGAACTGAAGGTCAGCTAGGGACCATAGTCTCAGTGGTTCCACCAGGCTCTGTCAGACCAGCAAACTTAGTCCCCCCCCTTTTTTTTTTCCAAATGATTTTGAGTTTTGTTCCACATTGTTCTCCCTCTCTATCCAGAATCTCCTCCATAGATCCCCCTCTGAGTGGTTGACAGTGGTAGCCGGGCACCATCTAGTTCTTCTGATCTCATAATCATATAGGCTGAGGATCGCATGGTGTACTGGTCATGAGGACTAATTGTTTCCATGAATCTTTGGTTTTCTTCATTCTTCTTTGCTCTGGACGAGGAGAGACCCATCGTTGCATCTAGATGGCTGCTTGCAAGCTTTTAAGATCCCAGTTGCTACTCACCAAAGTAGGAAGTAGAACAATGTTTTGTGTAGTATGTTATGCCATTTGAGCTTGATGTCCCCTGCAACTATGGTCCTGAGCCCACAGGTTCAACTCCTTGCTCCCTCTGGGTAGCTGGTTGTGACCAAGAAGTGACTACAACCTTGCCCCTTGTCAGCTCTGCTATACCCCTGGGAATTCTTATAGAACATACAAATACACTTGTAGAACCATTGTCTGACAACCCTATACATGGTCTTGGGTACACTCCCTGCTGCATAGACATACCTAATAGTTCAGCCTGTCCACCCATCTATCCACCCATATACCCGTGTTTGCCTTCACTGACAATGCAGTACTGTATGTGCAAAAGGCTTCGTCTTTGTTGTCTGCACCTCCCATGTACCTCTCTGTCTTCCTCTTCCTCAGTGCCATCATGTTGATCACTCAACATTTGGTACATTGCCCTTCTCTTCACCAAATTGATACTCATTTTGTATACACCACTCACAGTGATATTCCCCTGCCTAAAACCCTTCAATGGCTTCTTATTGCACTTAGAATAAAATTCATATTCCTTAATGGCCTACAAGGCCCTTCACATGATCCACACCCTGCATATCTCTTCAAACTTATCCTGTACTGATGTCCTCTTCACTTACTACCCTGTCTCCACCCTTCCTCCCATCCTCAAATTCAGTAGTAATATTGGAGAACTGGATTTAGGGTTAAGAGAGAACAACAACAACAAAAATTATTCAAACTTATAGCCTATTTTTAATTGCTTAATCAGAATAATAGATTAAATCAAGCCAATCAATATTAAAAAAAATGTTGAAAGATTCCTTTCTTAAAGTATTTTAAAATTATTTTCACTAAGTGCTTATTCTTTTTTAAAATTTACGTATAACTTATGCTAATTCTTTTAAAATAAAAGGATAATTTCATTTATTTAGATCTGAAGTCCATAGGACTTCCTGTTTCCCTTTAGCATGTCTTTTTGTTGAAACATATCATTTAAGCTTATTCAGATAATCAGGATCGATGGAAGCCTAGTATGATAAGACAAAATAATGATGCTGAGTCAACTGTGTAGTATAATGATTTTTCTAGTCCCATGGGACCTCTTGAGAAAATATTCTTCCAGTATGCTCAGTGACTAAAGATTTCATAAAATACGATAAAGCAAACAAATTTCTTTCAAACAAATTGGTTGAATGACATTATGTAAAGTTATGGCAAAAGGAGATAAATCTACTGAAGCATGGCATTTTGTCCTTATCAGGTACACATTTGTGTATGTCTGTGTGTGTCTATCTGAGTGTTCAATGAAGGATCATGTGGAGTGAAATTTGGGACATAACTAAACATTCCTGCATATGGAAGCAAAAGGATTTAATGAGCAACTAAAGGCTAACTAGTCCTGTGGAGAAGCCTGCTTTCTCTGGAAAGTAAAATGGTAGAAATATATAGAAGGAACCACATGAGGGATAAAATGGTTCCTTCTACATATTTCTACCATATTCTGCCTATCAGTTTGTAACATATTCTACCCATCAGTTTCACCCCTGCTTTATGCTACCTTCTCCTCCTCCTACCACAGCCCTCAAGCATCTCTCAACTGTCTTCTCTCCTTGCCTTTCCTGACCCCTGCAGGCAGAATTTAGCGTTTATTCTGTTTTCCCTCCTTATACCTCTTGTGTTGCCTTCCATTGTGTTATGCTTGTCTCTTTGTCATGGAAGGGACTATACCTGTTTATACCCCTGAAATACTTAGCACATAACAATAATGGCTCTTTATTGTTTGTTGACTGCAGATTGTTCAATAAATGTCGTTGGTATTCCTGTCTTCCCTAAAAATATGTTGGTATTCAACAAAGATCACAGGTTGATCTTTAATACTTACTGATTTCCCTCTGTCAGAGTCTGTGGGGTAGGAGAGGGATGGGTATCAAAGGAGGGAGCAGGGATGAGGTAGTATTACAAAATGAAATTTGCTCCAAAAGAATTTGCCTTCAAGTTGCTTTGGGGCCTGCTCACAGTGACAGAGGGGGAAATGAAAGAGTAGCTAAGGGAAAGAAAATTAAAGGTGCATAACTTTGTGAATTTCTAATAATCTAAGGAGTTACTTGGGCAATCTACTTCCGTAGTGATACTGCCTCAGAAACCCAAGGAGGGATTGCTATGAGTCAGGTCTGACTCGATGGCACATAACAACAACAAATCAAATAATACTAGGGCTGTTACTCTTTAATATTAGTCTAAGATAACAGTTTCATGAAAATTATCATCCTTTGATATTGTAACTTGAAAATGCATTGTTCTATCCGTTCCTTTCCTTTTTACAAGTGTGTTGAGATCAGTTGCACCAGGAAGGCTCCTACCTAGGTTTTCCTCTTAACCTGGCTGAAATGTGCATGAATAATGCATAAAATCCAATCGTGTAGACTGGAAAAACGGATGGATACGTATGTCATGAAATTGAACCTAGTTTCAGCATCTCTTAGCAGTTGTAAGGTAGTAGTTGCTTGTGTTCTTTTAAATAAAAAAGTTTCAAAACAGAAAGTAAAATAATGGCTATGGTTTTGTCTGGAGGAGAGTTAATGGAATCTGTTATGACCTCTGTCATATAGTTTAATCCATAAAAGCATACCGGTCATAGCTGAGAAAGATTAATAACATCTATCCTGACATTTCGTATTAGTAGTGCCGGTGGTGTAGTACCTAAGGCGTTTGACAGCTAACCAGAAGGCTGGCGGTTGAAACCCATCAGCCACTCATCAGGGGAAGGAAGGTTGGGCAATCTACTTCATAGAGATAACGCCTCACACCTTGGAAACCCAAGGAGGGGTCCCAGTGAGTCAGATCCGACTCAATGGCAGTGAATTTGGTTTGGTTTTTTGGTTTAGTACTATATAGGATTTGACCAAGGTCATTAGTGGTGGTGAGAACTCACAAGTGCGATAATGACCATTTAGTAAGACTCTGTTCTTCATATGCCAAGTCCCAGTATTCTCCTGCAGTTTATTTTTGAAATGCTATACTTTTGACCCTTGAGCAATGTGGGAGCTAGGGGTGCTGACCCTTGTGCAGCTGAAAATCCATGAATAAATTTTGACTTCCCAAAAACTTAACTACTAATAACCTACTGTTGACTGGAAGCCTTATCAATAACATAAATAGTCGACTGACACAGTTCTTACAGTGTAATTATTAGATTTTCACATGAAAAGACACACTTACACAACCAAAAGACCAAACTCACTGCCATCCAATCGATTCCGACTCATAGCAACACCTCCTTTTGTTTCCGAGGCTATATCTCTACAGAGGGAGATCACCCAGTCTTCTTTCCGAGGACAGATAATTTTATTAACTGTATGGCATTATGATTATTTACTATTCATTAAGTGGAAGTGGATCATCACAAAGTTCTACATCCTCATCATCTTCACATTGAGTAGGCTGAGGATGAGGCAGAAGAGGAGGTTAGTCATGCTGTCTTGGGGTGGCAGAGGTGGCAGGGGTAGAGGAAGTGGAGAAAGCAGCAGGAGAGGTAGGCACACTTGGTGTAACTTTATGGAAACACGTTGTAACTTCTGTCTGACTCTTGTTTTTTCATTTCTCTGAAAATGTTTTTATACAGTACTAATCCTTCTTCAGCTGTTTGCTTGAGTTTCAGTGCCTGAATCATAGAAGGGTCCATGTGTTAAAGGAAGTCAAAAGCTGTCTTGAATAGTCACAATCCTCTGCCAGATTGTTGAATGTCAGTTTATTTTCTGGCACTGCATCTACATCATCTTCCTCATTGTCTGGCACTGGTTTGGAAGCACTCGTCTCCATCAAGTCATCTTCTGCTAATTCCTCTGGTACAGTGTCTATTAGCTCTTAAATTTCTCCAAGATCCAATCTTGAAAAAAAAAAAAAATTCCATCTAAGTGTACCCATGCAGTTCAAACCTGTGTTGTTCAAGGTTCAACTGTTTATTTCTCATCTGTGCCTATCCCGTGTGTCCTTTCTGTAGGGTAGACCTGTCTAGTATAATAGTAAATACTTTTCTATTATCCCTTTTATTGACGGTTAGCCATGTTTTGCCTTGTGGCCTTTTATCTTCTTACATAACTTTTTGTGTGTTTCTTCCTTATAACCCCAACCTCCTCCTTCATTCAGCTCCCATCTGAGGACATAGCTTATGTCACAGAGAAATCCTTAGTTTTCAATGCCAAAGTCACCAGTACTCCTGCATGTGTCCCTATCTATCCTGCCTTCTGTACTCTACAGTGGTTGAATGTTGTATCTCTAATTGGGGCCAGTCTGTCCATTTGTGCCTTGGATCTTATTGCCTCTCACCTACATAAGGACATCTTATGGTTCCTTCTTTCTCCTGGATTGTCAATTATTCCATGTCCCCTAGATTACTACCATCAGTGTATCTTAATCTTTTTTTAAAATAAAGCTATATCTTAAAAAATGCATTTGATCCCACATCATGTTTATTTCCCATCATTCTTTCTCAAACTCCCTCCATTTGAACTTGCCCAAGGCATTTGACTGCTAACCAGAAGGCTGGCGGTTCAAACCCACCAGCCACTCCTCGGAAGAAAGGTTGGACAATCTACTTCCATAGTGATACTGCCTCAGAAACCCAAGGAGGGGTCGCTATGAGTCATATCTGACTGGATGGCAAACACAACAACAACAACATTCCACTGATACTGCTCTTGACTTTTGTAATAAACACTGTTGCCTAACCAAGGAGCCCTTTCTCAGTTTTCCCCTTTCTTGACCTTCTACCAGCATGTAAAGCTGTTGATTACTCTCTCTCCCCTAAAGCACTTTCTTTACACGTCTTCTAACATACCACTCTCACTTGATTCTATTTCCCAAGTTTCTTTTTGCTGGTTCTTTTGCATCTTTTTTAATATTGGAATGTCTTAGGTGCAGTCGTGGGACAATTTCTCTTTTCTTTCTGCTTCTCGTATTCCATACATTCTTTGTACTCAAAGTGTGCCGTGCAAAATGTGGACATAGATGAAAAGGCTCAGAGTTCAGCTGCTAACTGAGAGGTTGATGGTTCAATCCCACCCAAAGGGGCTTTGGAAGCTTGGAGATCTTCTGAAAAATCAGCCACTAAAAGCCTATGGAGCATAGTTCTAATCTGACATGCATTGTGTCACCATCAGTAGCAGTCCACTCGAGGGCATGTTTTTTTTGTTTTTGAAGCATCAGCATCACCTGAAGTTTGTTGGGAATATGGAACATAAGGCACCAACTCAGACCTAGCAAATAAAAATCTGCATTTTTACAAACTCCCAGGTGGTTCATAGGCACATGAGCAGCAGTGCTTTAAATGACCTCATCTAGTCCCATGGTTATAAGTATTGTCTCTATTCTGATAAATCTGTAATTTTATATCTTCAGCCTCGTCTTTCCCCTGATTTCAGACTCATACCTATCTACTTGACATCTTCACTTAAATATCTAAAATGAAATCTCTGAAATGTCTTAAAAAGTCTGAAAGTGAACTAACTGTTGATTTCTGTTCACCAGCCTACCCTTACTGCAGTGTTTGTATCTGGCAAAAGGAAGATCTGTGTTTTCAGTTGCTTAGATTAAGGCTGAAGACCTTTGAATTATCCATGATAGACTCCTTTCTCTCATACTCCACTTTCAGTCCATCAACAGATGCTGTCAGCTCTGCCCTTGAATATCAAAGTATCTGACCACATCTCATAATTCCACTGCTGTACCTAGGCCCAAGGTGCCATCCTCTCCCACTTGGACTGTTTCAGTGATTTTCTTTTTCTAACCTCTCTCACTCTCTCTGCTCCTTTGTTTCCAATAGTATTTTGAACATAGCATTTAGAGTGTTCTTTCAAAATATGAGTCAGTCTGCACCAATTCTCTGCACAGGATTCTCCAGTGGCTTTGCTTCTTGGCCAGAATCAAAGCCAGGGTCCTAGATGACCCGGGCCTCTGTTCCCTTCCTGAAACCTGCCTCTGTCCCCTCAATAGTGTCCTTCCATCACATTGATCCCATTGCCTAATCATGGATATACCCAGCTTATTTTCCTCAGGCCTTTGCTTCTCTTTCTCCCTTCTGCCTGGACCCCTTTTATCCCAAACATCTGTAGGGCTTGCTCCCCAACCCACCCCCCTTCACTCTTCTGCTCACCCTGTTACAGTCTTGCCTTTTTATATCACCTTTCACATATATGCATTTGTTTGTTGATCTCCCACAACCAGAATATAAACTCCTTAATGAGGGAGGGATCTTGCTTGGTTCACCGATAGATTCTTGGCCTCTAGAATAGTGCTGGGCAAAGAAAGAGGTGTTCAATAAATACTTGGTGGATGAAAGAGTGCCACCGTGGTACACAGGAGATGCTATAACAACTCAGAGGAGAGGCAGCTAACTGCCTGGGGAAGTTGATCAAAGCGTCACAAAATAAATGACATTTGATGGGTATTTTGAAGGGTCAGTAAGCGTTCTTCAGACAGAATAGGAAGGAATATTCTGTATGGAGGAACATACATGCAAAAGTAGAGAAAATCAGTTTTCAAAAACATGAAATGTGATATAGCTAAATCAGGGCTGAGAGGTAGTAATGAGATAAGGCCAGGAAGATAGTTCAGGACCAGTTTTGAATGAATCTTGTTTTAGATTCCACTGAGGAGTTTGAGTTTTTGTGTATAAATGGTGAGGAGCCAAAAGAGATAAGTATAAGGTAACATCAGATTAGATGTTTTTTTTAAACAGCTTACACAAAGTTAGTGGCTTAAAATGACAGAAATTTATTCTCTCATAATTCTGTACACCAGAGTCCAAAGATTCATTCTTTCAATACACATTTATGGAATTTGTAGAATATGCTTTCATTATACTAGTGAGAATTCAAAGGAAACAAAACATCATCCCTAGGAGGAATTCACTTTGTAATAGAATATTTTTGTTTTAGGAGTAAATGTTGATTTGAAGTCATAGTGTCCTAGATGAGAGATGAAAATTGCTTGAATAAAAGCACTTTTAGTGAGAACGGAAAGTTTCACTACTCTTTTTTTTGCTTTAGTTAGCATGTACCCTCTGAAACTGGCACGTGATGATCAGAGGCATCCTCAAGAAAGCCTAGTTGACTTTCTGAACTTGATGTAATTCCCTATTTTAGGCTCTCTATGTACTGTAGTACTTGCCATGTTACAATTTTGTACTGCTTTGCATGATTATTTGATTTGTGTCAGCCCTGCTAATAATTAAAACAGTACATCCCATGAGAAACTTTGCATCTCTAGCAACTATTACAACGACGACACACTGCCATCGAGTCTGACCCGACTCATAGAGACCTATCCTTGGGTTTCCAAGGCAATATCACTGTGGAAGTACATTGCCCCGTCATCCTTCCAAGGAGTGGCTGGTGGGTTTGCACCACCAGCCTTCTGGTTAGGAGTTAAATGCTTTAGGCACTATGCCACCAGAGCTCCTAGGAGGTCAAATATTTCAGTGAATAAAATCTTGAGGTACATTTCTGAGGTTAAATTGACTGAACTTGACCAATCGGTTATGAATTCCCATCTTTTTACTAAAAGTTTTCATTTTGGTCCCAAACATCTCAAACTCTGTATGATGGAAACTGGACATACCAAACTGTTCTGAATCTTTCTGTATCCCTTATCTTGGTTAATGCCATCATTATCTACCCACTGTGAAAACTACAAATGTGGAATTCATGTTTACTCCCTCTCCTTAGTCCCTCATATTCAGGTATCTAGCCTTTGCCTTTTTCTTCCCCTATATTCACTGCCAATGCCTTAGTTCAGCTCTCCCCCTCCTTTTGATCCCACAGACTATTACAGTAGCATTCCTGAGGAGTTTTCCTGCTTCTAGTCTTTGTCCCTGTCAGCCCATCTCCTCATTGCTTATAGCCAGGTGTGGTAGAATGAAAAATGCATCCCCCACCCTCCAGGTATATCCATACCTTATCTGTGGAATTTGTAAATAATACCTTATTTGAGAAAAAGAACCTTTACAAATGTGATTAAGTTAAGGATCTTGAGCTGAGAAGATCATCATGATTTACCCAGGTGAGATCTAAATACCATCACAAGTAATCTTACAAGAGATAGATCAGAAGGGCAGTATTTGCATAGGGAAATAACTCAGAGGGCACAAATGTTTAGGAAAGAAGGACACAGGGAAAAGGTAACTACAGGGGAGAAGTGGGAAGAGAGCTGTTACATTATGGGGATTGCAATCAATATCATGAAACAAAATGTATGAACTGCTAAATGGAAAATGAATTTATTCTGTAAACTTTCACCCAAATCACAATTTAAAAAAAAAAAAAAAAAAAGAAGAAGAAGAAGATAGGCACAGGGAGAATAGACAGGCACACACAGAAAGATTGAAGTGATGCAGCTATAGCCCAGAAACTCTCCCAGCCACCAGAACTGGAAGAGGCGAGGGACCTCTTAGAGCTTCGGGAGTATAATTCTGTTAACCTACACTAACTTTGGACTCTGGTGTACAGAATTATGAGAGAATAAATTTCTGTCATTTTAAGCCACTAACTTTGTGTAAGCTGTTTAAAAAAAACCCACTGTCATCAAGTCGATTTATTCCATTGGCTGCTGAAAACCCAAACCCACTGCCACATGTCAATTTTCACTCAGATTAGAACTGTCCCATCGAGTTTCCAAGGTTGTAATCTTTGTGGAAAAGAGTTCTAGTGGTGCAGTGGTTAAGTTCTCTGCTGCTAACTAGAAGGTCAGCAGTTCAAACCCACCCCATTTCTTTGTGGGAGAAAAGACCTAGCAGTAGGCTCTCATGAAGATTTCAGCCTAAGAAACCCTATGAGAGTTTTTCTCCATCCTATAGGGTTGCTATGAGTCAGAATCTACTAGACGATATACCAAAAAAAAAAAAAAAAAAAACTCACTGCCATCGAGTCAGATCCGACTCATAGCAACCCCTCCTTGGGTTTCCAAGGAGGTATCACTACGGAATTGGATTGCCCAATCTTCCTTCCAAGGAGTGGCTGGTAGGTTTGAACCCCCAGCCTTCTGGTTAGCAGTCAAATGCCGTAGGCACTACGCCACCAGAGCTCCGAGACGGTATACAGCAAGCAACAAATCTTTACCTAAGAAGACTGCCACATCGTTCTCCAACAGAGAAAGTATTAGTGTCCTTACATTACAGTGGCCACAGGAGCTAATACATCAAGGTTATCTGTGGACTCTGAAATTGACTTTATTGCTCTCTGGAGAAACTTCCAGTTACTCAGTGGCTCTATTTTTTCCCTGTGGCCACCCTCCTTTCTAAGTATTCCAAATATCTTCGGGCACACCTTGTTCTTTCAGGCCTTGGGGCTGTTTGCTCTTCCCTTAGTACCTATTTCCCTGCCTTAAACCCAAATTCATCTCTCACAGTGCAGCTGAAATGTCATCTCTGCTTTGAAACTTACCCCTAAGAGTTACTTTGCCCACTATTTCCATATACATAAACGTAGATTCACATTTATGTCTTTCACTAGATTGGCATTTGCTTGGAGAGCACAAACCATAGCTCATTAGTCTTTTTAAATTGTTTCAGCAATTAGCCCTTTACCTGGTATGTGGAACTTACCTGGTAAATGTTCATCTATTTCACGTGAAAATACTTTCTTCTATAATTGGATTATTCTGTTGTAACTGTTCTTTACTTTTAGAATTATTTGCTTTGTAAAGAATATGCATATGTGAGCTTCCTGAAAATAATTTTGGGAAAGGATGTCAACAAGACAAACTGGGAAGCTCTGGATTTAGTAATCCAAAACAGGATACACATGAGATTCCCAACAGCCCACACAGTAGTTTCCATAATTCTCCATCTTCAATTACATGTACAGATTTTGTAAGTTTTAGAAAAAAGTAATAAATTTAGTTGTTTGGGGAAAAACCACTAATTTTAAGAAACTACATCAGAGGCAACACTACCAATTTTGACCTTGGATGTCATTCAGAGAGGATATGTCTAAAATGTTTCTGTGTCTTGTTGCTTGCTGCCAAGATTCTGCTTTAAGCACTAGACACTTCCTTAGTAGACTGTTGTAGTGGTGTTTGGGCAGCCCCCTTGGGATTCATCCTGATTTTCAGTTTGTTGTTGTTGTTGTTATGTGCTGTCGAGTCTGACCGGACTCATAGTGACCCCTCCTTGGATTTCCGAGGCAGTATCACTACGGAAGTAGATTGCCCAACCTTCCTTCTGAAGAGTGGCTGGTGGGTTTGAACCACCAGCCTTCTGGGTAGCAGTCAAGTGCAAGCTCCTGATTTTCAGTTTATGGTTTATTTTAAATATGCTAAGTTTCATTTATTTTCTTTGTGTTCTTCATATTTACTGTGTTATTTTTGAGTGTAAGCAATTTTTTATATTTTTTTTAGGTTAGGCAATTTTACTTTAAGACTAAATAAAAATTTGTCATTGATACTTTAAGCTGTACGTTGGTCACTTTGGACATTCTTAGAACATGTCTAGTGAGTGGGAAGCCATGAACGATAAAAGGTATTCGGTTGAGCATGTGTACCTCCTGGTCCTTTTTCTCTTACTTTAGTAACAAGAGGAAGGATTATTTGGACATTAACTGTAGTTCCTCCACATCTTGCATCTTGCTCCTTTGCATAATTTTGTGCCAGTGGAGGGAGGGTCATTAGACTGAAAAGTGTTTTATAGAAACCCTTTTATTAAACCTTGAACAGGAGAAAGACAGAAACAAAGATGATCATTCTGATGTGGTAAACCATAAGCACGTACCCAGTACAGAGCTCTGCCAGTGAAATCTGCTGAATGATGGTCTAGTTGTTGTTGTTAGACACCATGAAGTCCATTCTGACTCATGGCAGGCAAACCATGTACAACAGAATGAAACACTACCTGGGCCTGTACCATCCTCACAGTTGTTACTATGCCTGAGCCCATTGTTGCAGCCACTCTATCAATCCATCTCTTTGATGGACTTCCTATTTTTTGCTTACTGTCTACTTTACCCAACGTGATGTCCTTCTCCAGGGACTAGTCCCTTCTGATAATGTGACCAAAGTCTGAGAAACGAAGTCTCGCTATCCTCGCTTCCAAGCAGCATTCCAGTTGTACTTCTTCCAAGACAACTTTGTTCATTTTTCTGGGAGTCCGTGGTATATTCAGTATTCTTTGCTAACACCATAATTCAAAGGTATTAATTCTCCTTTGGTCTTACTTATTCATTGTTCAGCTTTCGTATGTATATGAAGCAAAAATACTGTGGCTTGGGTCAGTCACACCTAAGTCTTCAAGGTGACATCTTTGCTTTTTAACACTTTAAAGAAGTCTTTTGTAGGAGGTTTGTCCAATGCAATAATACATCATTTGACGGCTGTTTCCATGATACAAGTAATATGCTACATGGATCCAAGTAATATGAAATCTTTGACAACTTCAGTCTTCTCTCCATTTATCATGATGTTGCTTATTGGCCCAGTTGTGAGGATTTTAGTTTTCTTTCTGTTGAGGTGTGGTCTGGTGGTGTAGTGCCTAAGGCATTTGACTGCTGACAAGAAGGATGGGGGTTCAAACCCACCAGCCACTCCTCAGAAGGAAGACTGGGCTTCCTCTATCCATAGAGATACTGCCTTGGAAACCTCAGGAGGGGTCACTATGAGTCAGGACCGACCTGAAGGCAGTGAGTGTGGGTGTTTTTTGTTAAGGTGCAAGCCGTACTGAAGGCTATAATCTTAGATCTGCATCAGTAAGTGCTTTGAGTTTTCTTATTTTCAGCAAGCAAGGTTGTGTCATCTGCATATTGTGTGTTGTTATTTAGTCTTCCCTCCAATTCTGGTGCTGTGTTGTTCTTCATGCATTTCAGCTTCTCAGACTGTTTGCTCAGCATACAGATTAAATAAGTATGGTAAAAGGGTACAACCCTGACACACACCTTTCATGATATTAAATCATTCAGTATCCACTTATTCTGTTCAGACAACTGCCCTTTGGTCCATGTACAGGTTCTTCATGGGCACAATTCAGTGTTCTAGAATTCCCATTCTTTGCAATGTCACACATAATTTGTTATGATCCACCCAGTGAAATGCCTTTATATAGTCATTAAAACATAGGTGAACATTTTTCTGGTAATACCTGCTTTTAGCCAAGATCCATATGACATCAGTAATGATATCCCTTGTTCTACTTCCTCTTCTGAATCCTGTTTTAATGTACTACTGTAACTGTTTTTCAATTATTTTCAGCAAAATTTTACTTGTGTGTGATATTAATGATATTAATGATACTGTTTGATTATTTCCACATTCTGTTGGATTACAGTCATGGTGTTCATTCCATACAGTAGAGGACAAAGAACATCATCACAGGGTTGTGATTGGTGGCAGGTCAATTCATCACTGTCACAGGTGGGACTATAGAATTGGGGAAAGGATGATTGGGATATGTATATCATTCCAGGTTAAAAATGGTTACAAGATTGGATGTTTTTTGATCAGTCAGGAAGGGCAAGTCCAGATAAGTCCTTTGTGTAAGAAAAACATGCCCAAGCAGGTTCCCTAGTTCTTTGTGTGAGCACTTTTCTGCATAGTAGTTAATCTACTTTCAATCATATTCTGCCTGAGGGCAAACTTCCCCTCCCTAGGCTTATCCAGAGTTGTCTAAGCATAGCCACATGGTTGGTTTATGGTCAACCAACATTAGAAAAGTAGCATAAAGAACTCAGATGGCATCTAAACCTATGTCAAGACTCAAAATGGAGTTACGGTTCCAGCTGTGACTACAGCCTTCCACAAACCAAGTGTTCTTAGATTTTAGGCTCTAATACAGTTCTTAGGCTGGTGTTCAACAGTCATATAGAAAAAATTACTTTTCAGGATAACTCATAACAGTTTATTTTATGTTTGTATTATGTACTTCATGACCTCTTCTTTTAGCCTTTTAGTAGTAGGAAAAATTAGCAAATCAACACTGAGAAGTTCCCTCACCTGTAAAAGAAAGATAGGATGTATAGTCTGTTTAATTCTACAGTTTTAAAGTCATGTTAACCCAGTTGCAGCCATTGGCTTCCATGCTGGTTGGATGAGTTTCAGATTGTGTGCTATCTGAAATGTGTTTATAATAGTTCTACGCCCTAATACAGACAGAACTTTACAGATCTGATCCACTGGACATTTCTTACTTCAACACAAAGTTTCTTTCTTTCTTTAATTCATATTATTAATACTAATGTTTTAATTGTGAAATTAATCAGTCAAAGGTTCTGTGTACCTTAAATGGTTGTCTGTAGGCGAGAACATTTATCCTAGATAGTATAGTCTGGTTTTCATAGTTTCATTCTGATACTTTTTCAATAAAGTACAATTATCAATTAAGTCACCTGAATCCTTTGGAACTGGATGGAAATAAACCCATAAAGCAGTGCATACCAAGTATTCTATTTGCCATCATTATCTAGCGTTATACCAATTTTCCTATTTGCCCATCAAAAGTTCAACATAGTTCTAATATTTTATAGTTTCCACCAAGGGATTGATGTGTTATCCTGTAACATTGAATGGTAAATAAGTTCTGGCAAAACAGAGGAACCAGATATAAGACTGAATTATTACCCCAGAGGCACTGAATTAATCACTGATTCATAATTACAGGAGGACTGGGAAATGACTTCTATGCGTAGACTTTCGCCTTGGCCAGTAAACCTCCCTAGTGGCTCTGGCCTATTTGGTATTTAGCTAATCATGTTTGAGTTTAAATATGTCTAGGACTGTAGTTCTCCAGATGAAAGGACCGTATGCTAAAGATATGCAGCGTGGCCTTGACTAATGCTGTGAAAGCATAATCTTTTAAGGCTGGCTCCTTATTGCCAACAAAATAAGTCTAAACCATTTCACACTGTAGGTAGTCTGCAGATTAAGAACCAAGTTCGTTTCCTAAGTCTGTCTTAAAGTCGAATTTCTATGTAAGTTGGAACAGTTAGGTATGGTTAAAATGTAACATCAATTAATCAAATGTTTGTCTTAGTATACATAGTGTACCTTTCTATGCATAAAAAACATTAAAGAAACACTTCCATGTAACATTAAAACATCTTTTACCTTATAATACAGTAATAATAATAATGTTTTGATGTATGTTGCAAAGTTGCACCCTTTGTTATTATGGATCATTGTGTGTACCTTGAGTATCTAATATAATAGGCTTTATGGGGGTTAGTTCATAATTAGGGGTTGTATATACACATTGGGAGCTCCGGTAGCATAGTGGCTAAGGCACTAGACTGCTAACCAGAAGGCTGGCGGTTCAAACCCACCAGCCACTCCTCGGAAGGAAGGTTGGGCAATCCTACTTCCGTAGTGATACTGCCTCGGAAACCCAAGGAGGGGTCGCTATGAGTCAGGGCTGACTCAACAGCACATAACGACAACAACATATACACATTAGAAGCTCCGGTAGCAGTGCCTAAGGCACTTGACTGCTAACCAGAAGGCTGGCGGTTCAAACCCACCAGCCACTCCTCGGAAGGAAGGTTGGGCAATCCTACTTCCGTAGTGATACTGCCTCGGAAACCCAAGGAGGGGTCGCTATGAGTCAGGGCCGACTCGGGGGCACATAACAACAATAACAACATATACACATTAGATGCCTCTCTTTACAGTTTTTGGAAATAGCTGCATTGTAGATATTGTTTTTTTGTTGTTGTTTTTTAAGCAACTGTTGTTGTTGTTATGTGCCGTCTAGTCAGCCCGACTCATAGCGACCCCTCCTTGGGTTTCCGAGGCAGCATCACTACGGAAGTAGGATTGCCCAACCTTCCTTCCGAGGAGTGGCTGGTGGGTTTGAACCGCCAGCCGTCTGGTTAGCAGGCAAGTGTCTTAGCCACTATGCTACCAGAGCTCCCTTTAAGCAACTAGTTAGGTTTTATCTCATGGGCACTATAAATCATGTAATTGATCATGTTTTCTTCTTTGCCTCTGATGCTAGAAAGCTCAGAGACAAGTTTATGATTTACCTCTAGTAAGTATACAGAAACTCGTGGCATGTGTTAGGATATTGCTTCATTCCCAGCTTCATTTTATCTTCTCTTTGTTCCACTATTTCATTTTTATTTTTATTTATTTATTCTATATAGTCAGCTTCATGACTGACTTTTCCCTCCTTTCCACTTCACTTGCCCCTACAGCCACTCCATTTTTATGTTTTCCACTTCCATCTGAAAGAATACTGTGTTCCTCCCTGCTATGGGTCATGCTGTTCCCTTTACCTGGAACAGTTCCTCTGTTGTAACTCACTCCTCTACCTGCACTCATACTTGTACTCCTAGACAGAACTCGGCTCAGTCATCACCTTACGCACAAACCCTGTCTTCCACCTATCCCTCCTTTGTGGCTCACTGCCTCCATTCAGACTTCTCTTACTACACCTAGAAAAATTCATTGAATTCATTTGTTCGCAAAACTGTCTACCATGGACAGGAACCAAATCCTGTTCTTTGAATCCTACTATACCTTTCATGTAAGGGGCTTTTGTGGTGCCACGGTGAAACATTCAGCTGCTAACCTAAAGGTCAGCAGTTGAATCCCACCAGCCACCCTGTGGGAGAAAGATGTGGCATTCTGCTTCCATAAATAAATATTTACAGCCTTGGAAACCATGCAGTGCACTTCTACCTTGTCCTTTATAGTTGCTATGAGTCAGAATAGACTAGATGGCAGCAAGTTTTTGTTTTGTTTTTTTAATACCTTGCACATAGTAGATACTTAATAAATGCATGATAAAAGAGGGGAAGACCAAATTAAGCCATGTCAGATATAGTAAATGAGTCATGATAAGAATTGGACAGTGACCATTGGACTCTGCAATGTGGAGGTAATTGGTGACCTTTGTCAGAGTCTTTTCAGGGTGAAGTTGGAATTATCAGTCCTTTCATAGGAAGGATGGGGATAGCCTGATTATGTTAGAAGGAAAGAGGTAGGGAGCAAGGTGGAGAGAAGTAAGAATTAAGGGGGGTGGTATAGGGAAGAAGAGAAAAGGAGCAGAAGAGATATGAATAAGGAAGGGGTGAAGAGAGAGAGTCAGGTACTGCCAGCCACAGGCCGGGCTGTGTACTGCCATCTGATGGCATGTTCCTAGGGGAGCACCGTCCTGTCCCAGGGCAAGTGTCCCTCGGATGACTGATACAGATTAAGGCAGTGTGTCTTGGGGCTAATATGAACTAAGCTGAAATCTTATTTTGGGAAATATTTGTCTTTGCTTCATGGGAGTTCCTACTGTCTTTACCTCTGGTTTAGTGCTTAGTGTGTATCTGCTTTCTTGTCATACATTTTATTTTTAGGTGGACAAGCCCCTCCCTGTCTTATGATTTGTATCTCTTAATAGCAAACACAATATCCTGCGCATAAACAATTATGGTATTTTGGTTCATTGCTTTTTGGTTTTCATGACATCTAGATTATAAGGTAATAATGTATCTTAAAAAAATACTAACAAATACACGCAATTTTATTTTGTCCATATTTGAAAGTACTTAATTTTTTCATAAGAAACAAATTCAAAGAGTAGCATCCACCTCTCCAAGACCACTGTTGTCTTTTGTTCATGTTTTGGCATTTCTCCGGAAACCAAGGAGGGGTCGCTATGAGTCAGGCCCGACTCAATGGCATATAGCAACAACAACAACCATCTGCTCACACTGCTCCGTCTGCATGACGACTTTCACCTCCACCCTGAACACCATTTTCATTTTTCTAAGATTTACCTTTGAGGACCATGTGTCCTGTGTAGCCTTTCCTGACCACCATGTGCCTACCCAGAAAGTTGACTAACCCCCCTTTTACTTCATTGTGCTCTAAACAAATTTCTGTCATTCTGTTGAACCCATTTGCTCTTATGTCTACATACATGAACCAGACTGGTGGTTTTTATTTTTTTTTAAGACAAAACATATTTTGGGGGGCTTATATTTTAGAGTTTTAAAACTGTATCTTTTTTGATTTAACAATATATCAAAACCATTTTTCTATTTATTAAATTGTTTTGTAGATGTAATTTTAACAACTGCTTATTTCATCTAAGGAGCTCTGGTGGTATAGTGGTTAAAGCATTTGGCTGCTAACCAGGTTAGTGATTCAAACCTACCAGCCACTCTGGGGGAGAAAGATGGAGCAGTCTGCTCCCATAAAGATTTACAACCTTGGGAACCCTTTGGGCAGTTCCACTGTCCTGTAGGGTCACTACGAATAGCGATCAACTCAATGGCAGTAGGTTTGGGTTCTGTTTGGTATTTCATCTAATGGATGACTGTCCTTGTTATTAGATACTCAAATTGTCTTTAATTTTTTTCAAAAAAAGTTTGACTACTTGCCAAAATTGACAATAGAAAAATGTCTATTTATTTTTTTGAAAAAAACCCTTTACATTATTATTTTAAAATACCTGTTCATTTGTTATAAGGCTATGACAGAACAAAGCTATAGTTTCAGGAATTCCATTAAAGTTACATTTGCAAAAGATAAAAATAACTGTACTGGCCTTGGAAATCTTTCTTCAAGGAACTTATATCATTCAGAGCATCCAGAGTTCAGAGCTCAAAGTATGTTGCCCAACCTCCAGTTGTGCTTATCCAAAAATTGTTCTTCTAAATCTACCTAATATGATAAAATAAGGTACCATGATTTGGACTGAATTATAGAATACACTCTGGTGGTGTAGTAGATAAGGCATCTGGATGCTAACCAAAAGGTCAGCAATTCAAACCCACCAGCCAGTCCATGAAAGGAAGGTGGGATGATCTACTTCCATAAAGATTTACAGATTTGGAAACCCAATGAGGGATGGCTGTGAGTCAGAATCAACTTGATGGTAGTGAGTTTGTTTTTTTTTTGTTTAGTGGGGGAAGAAGAAAGTACTAAAAAAACAAAAGCAAAAAACAAAAATTCCTGAAGAGTTTAGATATAATACATACTAAACAGGAGGTCAGTAAATTTGTTTGGTAAGGAAATTTGCTTGAATGTGTGTAAGAATGCTTTCCCAGAGCTGAGGAGACTTGAGAGTCCGATCATCACTTAAGATAAGGAATTGTAGGTTATCTTGATTTGTATTTTAATAAAAACTTGGTACCATCTTAATTTTTATAATTTACAGTATGGAGACTGAATGACTGCTGCTTTGAACTGGAAAATGTAAAGCATTAAATAAGGAGTCAGAACCCCTGGGTTCAAATTCTGATTCATCCAACTCACAAGCCATTAGCACAGTTCTTACCTCCAGAGTCCTGTCTGACCTTCATCAAAGCATCCTTGAGAAGTTGAAATGAGATGAAAAATGTGAAAGTGCTTGAGAACTAGAATGCATTTGATGAAAATAGATTATCTTATTATTCTTAAAGAGACAGATGGCTGCACTGTGAACGCAGCCAATTGGGAACGTGGCATTTTCATCCTAAAAATGCCTGCCTGATATTTAGATAGTATATGGTTACTATGGGCTTTAGATTGTAAATATCTTAATTAATAATTCCATATAAGAAAAAATATTTTAAAATTAACTTTGCTTTTGTGTCTACAGTAAAGGAACAATGTAAATCTCCCATAAGTCCAGTTGTTACAATTTTTCATTATATATGTTTTAAAAGTTGAATTTTTTTTTGTAAGTTATGCTGAAGATGCTTTGAGAGGGAGATAAAAATAGAACTCTTTGGATATCATTTTTTAGGAAATTAGGTAATCTCTGGAGATTTTTTTAAAATGCATAATATGTGCTTAATTGTAAGTTTATATAAAATGAATCTGTTTCATAAATCCACCTTAGCATTATTGGGTATAGGTTCTCTGAAATCCCTGAGGAGGTAGTTAACGGATGGCTTGTTGGAGGACAAAGTAGTCTGCTTAAGTTTCAGAACCTGGTGCATGAAGGGAGACAGCCATTGTTACCAAAGCCTTGCACCAAAGTTGACTTCATTAACCATGGGCCTGCTTTGCCACAGATTCTGAGTCCGAACAGTCCCTAAGCCGATTGGAAGTAGTGACGGGACACTCATTTGAAGAGGAAAGCAAACATTTGAGCAGTGGAAAAGCCAGAATGTCTGAAGAAAAAGATTGTGGTCGTGGAGATTCTCTCTCCAATGGCATCAAAAAACACAGGTAGGTCCCCTCTAACAATCATTGTCGCTCTCTCTTTATCATAAAGCCATTTTGGGTTCATGAGGAGATTTATATCTTCTCTTCATAGTATTCTCTGTGTGAAAGTACTTATATTGTTTTATCACCTCAAAGAAAGAATTCGACTTAAGCCTTTTTTCTTTTATTCATTTAAGAGGAGAACATCATTTATAATTGCTACAAAAAAAAAAAAAAAAAAAGCATGAAATTTTGTTTTAGCAACAGTATTTTAGGGGAGTGCATAAATCCTTTAGTTGGCTATTTAGAAAGGCTATTTAGAACTGCTTATTGAAATTGGTGCCGGGTTCTTTTTTTCATCATACATCTTTTATGACTCTGCCTCCCAATGCTATTTTAGTTTCTAGTCATTTGATCTTCTTGTTGGTTTTATTAAGAATGTATGGTAATATTGCCAGCCTGTGGACACAATTTAGTTAAATATAAACAAAGGACTTTTAATAAGACCTAGGGCATGCTAAACATCTCCATTTTATACTGTCTACTAACCTTAGTATGTTTTTATTCCTTTGATAATTTTGTCCTAGAGATTGTCGCAAATTAATGAGATGTAACAGATACCACAGTTCTCCAGTGTCAGCACAAGTGTGTGGGTATGGTGTTGGCATATGTACATACTGGTATTCACAAAGTAAAATATTTTATAAAGTTATCACTGAAGGCTGTCTTGCACTGTGATTGGGAAAAATCACTTTTTGAGTAAGAAGTTATGAAAGATTAATTTCAACAAAATAGATTTTTGTTGTTGTTTAATGATCATAGATTTTATAACCTCATTTCTGGCCATGACTAGTCTCAAATACTGTTCTACTGGAAAAAAATGTATAAATCCCCTCTCTGATGTTTGTGTGTTTGTCCTTTGTTAACTAAAATACTTCAGTTTGTACTTACTTGGAAAAGACCAGTAGGTTTTAGGTAATTAACTAAATAAAACCCAAGTGTTCTTATTTGGTTGGAAGGTGTCCCTCTAAACATGCTGTTGATAGTTATCCTTTGAGAGAATTTACCATTGCACATTTTGTGGGCAGCAGTGAATGTCTTTCCTCATTTCTTTCTGCAGTGTCTGCCAGTTCCTTTGGGGAGTCTAGGGCTAAATTCTGTCCAGGAAATGAAATAGCTCCTAGTACACATGGCAGATCTATCAGTCTCTAAAGGGAAGACCGCCTTTCACCATTTAACTGAAATACAAATATCATGTCAGTCTAGTGAAAACGCAGGTGAAATCTTTGGCAAATTCATAGAAGCATACAAATACCAGATGTAATTTTAAAGAATCAGAATGAGTGCTGTACTTAGATGCCATACCCTGTGCCTGGGAAGTGATTTCTGTACTTCTTTTCAGGGCCCAGTGGCCCTTTTGTACATCTGCTATAATCATAGCAACAGTTATTTTGCATTTGACATAAATATATAACATCATATTCATGTAATCTGTGTTCAGTCTTATTTAGTCAAATCCAGAATGGGATATATGTGAAACATAAGATGAAAGTATTCAAAAAATGAAATCAAGATACATCACTAAGAAAAGTTAAACCAATAAACAAGATGCAGCTCATTCAACCTATAAGTGTAATAAAATATCTTTCAGCTATTCAGAGCAGAGAGGAAAACTTAGGACATTGTCTCAGCCCTCAAACATGTGAGAAAATATAACAGTTTCCTGTTTTAGAAAATTAGCTTTTATAGGAGCTTTATTTTTCAAGATGATGAACCCAGGAGACACAGAACTCTAATGAGGCACAGAGTTCTTGCCTTCAAGGCAGATTACACAGAGGGTAAAATGAACTCTCCAGTTCAGTAATTACAGAAGATTTTGCCATTTTAACAGTGAGAAACACAGTTTTTGTTTTATATACTATTTGATGCTAAAGCTCTTAAAAGTCTCATAAATTAACCCATCAGACTTTAGCCAGGACAGCTAAAAACTTTGACTACATCAACTAGAATGCCCTTTTTTTAAAAAAATAGATCTTTAAAATTTTCTTTGTCACACATCTCTTACAGTGGTAAAATTAGCACATTTATTAGCATTCCCAAATAGATAAATACTTTCTCTGTGGCATAAAAAGTAAAACTATATAAACTTATAATGAATATCCATTAACTCAATTTAATATGAGTAAATTGCCCGAAGATCTTGAAACCAACTTTAAATAGTCTATATATTACAAAACAGAATTACTATTGAAATAAAGTTTGTTGATACATGCTAAATCTTCATTCAAACTTTTAACGAGGCCCATTTTTCTGATCTAACTTTAGCCCTTTAGGATTTTATCAACTGGTTTTTTTGGACTCAAAAGTCACTGCTCAGCCCGACCAATTCATCGATACAGATAGAACCTTAAATCTTTGGCTAGAGGTAGAAATATTTGTAACACCTATCTTTTTTCATAATTTTTTTTCTCTAATAAAATAAACAGAACAGATGCCACATATGATTTAAAAGTTTAATTTTGGAAAAAGAAAAAAATTAAAGTATCCAATGTTATTATCCCTGTTGCCTGCACCCTAAATTGCACTTAAGTAATCTTTGTGTATAGTGGGCCATTATTATATTAATGATAATCTTGGTAATTGAGAAAAGCTGATGTATGTTACTCTCTCATCTGGGGGATCAATGTGAGGTGGCCATGCAATTTATTTGAAGTCTTGTGCTTTAGCTTTAAAACCATGAGGAATGTTTGTCATATATTTCAGTTTTCTTTAATATTAAAAAATCATTTTCTCATTACTTACTTAACTTTCCAATAAAATCATACATTTCCCCCCTTTCTCCATGCCACCAATTATCCCCTGGTATTTATACACTTACTCACTTAAATGTCGGAAGTGAGACGTGGGAAGTATATTAGTGTTGTTGTTAGGTGCCATTAAGTCAGCTCTGACTCATAGCGACCCTGTGTACGGTAGAACGGAACACTGCCCGATTGTGCACCATCCTCACAGTCCTGGCTGTGTGTGAGCCCATCGTTGCAGCTACTGTGTTGTTGTCTTCCCTATTTAGTGTGTTGATATACACATAATGCCTAGGAAAGTACCTGCCACATGTGGTAACTACTAGCAAACTAATTCTTGTGTTAACTGGTAACTTGAAACATCAGAAATGTGGAGGTTATGGTAAGTGAACTTGTGAGTTGTCTTCTTGCTCTGAAAGTCCTGTCATTCCAAAATAAAATCTTGACTAATGCTCTTTCTCTCATACTTAAGTTGTAGAGGTCTTCTATAATGTCTTAATATTATTAGCCTTTGGGAGAAGACATATTATAGTTTTTATTGATTCTGAATTACTGATATGTTGTGTGCTTCAGCTGACCTGTGGTCTGTGTTGTTGTTGTTATGTGCTGTGGAGTCAGACCTGACTCATAGCAACACCTCCTTGGGTTTCCGAGACGATATCACTCCAGAAGTAGATTGCCCAGCCTTCCTTCCGAGGAGTGACTGGCGGGTTGGTCTATAGCATAACTCAGAAAACCCAACTCACTGCCGTCGAGTCAGATCCAACTCATAGTGACCCCTCCTTGGGCTTCCAAAGCAGTATCACTGTGGAGGTAGATCTTGCAAGAAGTGGCTGGTGGGTTTGAACATCCAGCTTTCTGGTTAGCAGTCAAATGCCTTAGTCACTATGCCATCAGAGCTCCTGATCTGTCGCATAATGCTGTGGATTTTATTGGTGGTTTGTGTTTGTTCTAGAGAAGAATCAATAAATTACATTTTTGTTTAGGACCTGGAAACCGAAATACTGCAGGGATAGAGAGTATACAAAGTGCTCCATTTTAATAGCACTTTTTTTTTTTTTTTCCCGTGAAGGCATAGCAAGTTGCTTTTTGGAAAATTAGCCTATGCCATGGTGTTCTCAGATTTGTACTTACAGGGCTTATTGTCATGTTGGCTGTGCTCCATAAGGTAATTCTCTACCCTTGTACCTAACCTATTAGATTTATTCTGAGCTCTGATCTTCTAAATTGTTAGCAGTTTTACTCATTATTACATTTGAAGAAGATAACTGATGCATCCATGTAACAGGACATGGTGTAAAAGATACTAATGTAAAGTAGATTAGTAAGAATCTGAAAGTTTGTATCCATATTATAATTTTGTAAATATAATTTACTATGTTAAAGGTTGGGCAATCTATTTCTGAAGTGATACTGCCTCGGAAACCCAAGGAGGGGTTGCTATGAGTCGGGGCCGACTTGACGGCATATAACAACAACAACAACAATATATTAATGACGTTAGTAGATTAAAGAAATAAATTATATAATCATCCTAATAGATAAAAGAAAAAAATTCAATAAAGTTAATCATTCATGATTAATAAATATCTTAGCAAACCATAACAGGAGAGAACCTCTGTAATCTGCTTAAAATGTATGCAAGTAACTTCATAGTGAAATAATAAAAACAGATTCTATAATGTCTAGAATAAGAAAAAAATGCCTATTATCATCTCTTCTGGTTAACATCATAGGGAAGACATAGCCAGAGACA
>NW_006921617.1:8339605-8341504 GCF_000298275.1 Orycteropus afer afer
TTGAACCACCAGCTTTCTGGTTAGCAGTTAAGTGCCTTAGCCACTATGCTACCAGAGCTCCCTGCTTTACAGTATTCTTGGCTATATTTGCAGCACATACAAATACATACAGAGAAATGTCCTCTGCAAAACCTATGCATACTTATGGGTGTACTCCCATTCACCTTCCCACATCTGTTCAGCTTACATGTCTACCTATGTATCTACGCGTAGATACTATTTGTTGTTATTATTACATGGTTAGAAACACATAAAACTTATTGGAAGATATTCTTGAAAAGAAAAACTATTGTAATAAAGATGTTCTTACCAAATTGATCTTTAGAGTCAATGTAATTTAAATTAAAATCCTAAGGCGTTTTCCCTTGGAAATTGAAAAATAGATTGAATTCTGTAATATACATCGAAGTATACCAAAAAACCAGATTGAGGGAGGAGGCATTTGGCTGTCCTACTAAATGTCAAGTTTGAATACAGATCTTTAGTAATTTGTAAGACATTAAGACAGTGTAGAATTGGCCTGGAACCAGACTGACCAATGGGATGGAAGAAAAAGCCCCAAAGGCCCACATGTATAAAGAAACTTTATGTAAGATAAGATATATATTATACAGCTACCATAGCAGACCAATGAGGGGGAAAAATTAACTATTTGGTAAATGGTGCAGGGACAGTCATTTAGTATTTTAAAAAGGAAATTAATTCCAATTTTATATGTACACATACAAGTTCTGCATAAATACATATACGTGAAAGGGCAAAATTTAAAAAGTTTTAGAAGAAAATATAGAATATTTTTACAGTTTAGTTGAAGGAAAGGATTTCTTGCAACAGACATAATGATGGGGACACAAAATTTGTTTGTCCGATTCTATTTAACTTCCTTGTACTTGATGTATTAACTTGAGTGAAACTTTTTCTTTAGTAAACAGAGGGAGCTCTGGTAGCATAGTGGCTAAGGCACTTGACTGCTAACTGGAAGGCTGGCGGTTCAAACCCACCAGCACTCCTCAGAAGGAAGGTTGGGCAATCTACTTCCGTAGTGATACTGCCTCGGAAACCCAAGGAGGGGTCGCTATGAGTCGGGTCTGACTTGATGGCACACAACAACAACAAACGTTATTAGGAATTTTAAACGTTCTTTTTGCTAGAATAAATAGGACTCCTGATGATTAGTTGTCCCTTTATTTACCATTCATTGCTGAATTAAAAATGAATTATTAGGTGGCCAAAGAAAGAGTATAATAACAGCTCTGTTGTGGGTATGAAGAATTCATACTAGGAATATACTGGCAAGTTGAAGTCAAACAAGAAGATTGAAATTATAAGCTATTACATCTTCCAAAAAGTAAGAATTTTATTGAGTAAATGTTGTTAGTGATGAATAAAAAATTATTCAATTCTGAATATATTTAACCATGAGAGGGAAGAAAAAACACCTAAATTTTGAAATCTTTCTCCCTAAAGATATGGGACAAGTTATCTGTGCTCTGCTGGTGATCAGTCTTGATTAGGTCAGGGCGTAGAAGTAGGTAGGGAGTCACCCACCTAGAAGTCCCCTGGGGGCCCTGGAAAGCAAAGCATCCTGTCTGTCTGGAAATATTTGGTGTAATTCCCTCTTGTCATGCAGTGGCCAGGGTGATTTAAGCAAGAGTCCAGCTCCATCTCTGATTTGCAAAGGAGCTAGAAGCCATAGGGGAGAGAGCAAGAACCCTGCCCAGAATTGTCCAGATTTATGGGAGGGCATGTGGGCTGCAGGGAGTCATGGTTCTAAGAACATTATGAGTGTCTAGGGTTTTCATTTGGGAGCTCTGGTAGCATAGTGCCTAAGGCACTTGACTGCTAACCAGAAGGCTGGCGGTTCAAAACCACCAGCCACTCCTCGGAAGGAAGGTTGGG
>NW_006921617.1:8341659-8345714 GCF_000298275.1 Orycteropus afer afer
CCTTCCACCTCTGGGTGGACTTGAAGCTCCAATCTCTTGGTTAGCGGTTTGAGTTATGTAACCACTCTCACCCTCCTTTTCTGAGTTCCTCCTCCTCCAATGAACATAAACTCACTACCTGCTAAGGTTGCTGTCTAATCTTTTGAGTTACCATTGTCAATTTGATCCCATATAGGTATTTCTTAAAAAAGCATCATAGGCAGTCAAGGCAGACATTTTTTACTAGTTAAGCTAAACTGTTGTGTTTGGTTTTAAGAAAACTTCAAGGGATGTTTTTTGGTTTAAGGTTTAAAGATTATCTTAAGGCCGTAGTTTCAGGGGTTTGTCTAGCCTCCATGGCTCCAGGAAGTCTGGGGTCCATGACAATTTGAAATTATGGAGACCATGAGAATTTAAAATTCTGTTCTACATTTCCCCCATTTTGATCAGGTTTCCTTTATAGAATCAAAGTTTTCAGTAATGGTAGCCAGGCACTATCCAGTTTTTCTGGTCTCCTGGCAGAGGAGGCTGTTGCTCATAGGGGCAGTTAGCCACACCTTCTATATTTTCTACCTATTCCTGACTCTCCTCCTTCTTCTGTTGTTCCAGGCAATTGCTGTGCCTTGGATGGCTACTTGCAAGCTTTTAAGACCCCTAGACACTACACAAAAAACTAGGTGGTAGAACAGAAGCACTAAACACATTATTGTGCCAGTTAACTGGGATGTCCCATGAAAAATAACCCTATACCTCCAGACCAAGAAACCAAACCCTATTTTAACCCCATAATTTTAAAGCAAATTCAAGGTATATCGTATCATCTGTAAACAATACAGTATGTGCCTCTGAAAACATTGGTACCTTTTTTTATATATAAATAGCCACAGTAACTTAATTACACCTAAGAAAATAGTTTCTTAATTATCATTGAACATTAAGGTTCCAGTTTACTCAATTATCTCATAAATTTCATTTACTAGTTGGTTTCTTAGAATAATAATCTAAAAAGTCCACATAATGCTTTTGATTTATATGTCTCTTAAGTCAGTTTTAATCTCTAGGTTTCCTCTCCCTTTCCCCATTTTTTCTTGCCATTTATTTGTTGAAGAGCCCAGGTCATTTGTGCTGTAGAATATTCTACAATCTGGATATTACTATTTGCATTCCCGTGGTGTCATTTTAACTTTTTCCTTTATCTTCTGAATTTGCTATAAATTGATGGTTATCTCTGGAGGTTTGATTTAGGTTTGAAATTTTCTTCACGATTAACTTCTTAGGTACCCGAACCACAGGACTACCTCCTATTCCATCAGGTAGGGCCATATGCTGCCTGTCTTTCTGACTGGCTTTGTGATGCTGAAATTGATTCTTAGGTTCAGGCATTATTAGTCTGACCCCTCCAGGATTAAGTCTCTGACAGCCTTCCCCCTAATGATTTTAGCAGCTTCTGTTGGTCATTGTCTATATCCTTATTTCATCAGAGGCTGAATGACTATAATTCTGTTCCCACTACATCTTTTCAGAATGGCATGTTGCTTCCTAATATCCTCCAAAAGTGCTATATAAACACATGGATTGGACTTTTTTAAGTCTGAGTTTTAGTTACTCTTTTACATCATTTTTCAAACAGAGCACTTTCAAGTTGGTTTCTCTATCCTTTTGCCAGGACCCTTGTTGCCCTTTTTTTTTAAAAAAAAAATTATTTTGTAAACTTGGAGGTATGATTTACTATAATAACCTGGTTGTCTTTGATAATCACCTTGGTGGCTAGTAAAATAGATGTTTCAGACTTAATCTTGTACATTTTCTGCCCAAGACCTAGAGCCAACTCTTTCTATAAGGAGTCATATTCCATTATACTAGAAATAATATTTAGAAATAGAGATCTGGACGGTAAGATGTTCATTCTTCCTGAGTTGGCAATTGTTTGTAGTACTTTTATTTACAGAGAGTTGAAAAAGCTCTTTCATTTGTTTTTAATTTTTATTGTGATTTGGATGAAAGCTTACAGAACAAATTAACTTTTCATACAGCAGCTCACATATACTTTATCTCATGACATTGACTGCAATTTCCCACAGTGGAACAACTCCCCTCCCACTTCCTCCTCATAGTTACCTCTTCTCTGTGTCCTTCCTTTCCATGCATTCCTGCCCCCTGAGCTGTCTCCCTGTGCATACACAACCCTTCTATTTGCCCATGATTGGTCTCTCCAGGGAATGTATCTACCTAATGTAAATGTTCGCCTCATATGCCTCTTTTGTTTGGCTAGAAACCATGGAAGTGGGTTCAATTCCACACCTGAAAGGCAGCTAGGGGCCATAGTCTCAGTGGTTCTATCAGGCACTTTCAGACCAGCAAACCTAGTCCCCCTTTTTTTTTTCTTTCTAAGATTTTGAGTTTTGTTCTACATTGTTCTCCCAGCCTATCCAGAATCTCCTCCTACATAGATTCCCCCTCCAAGTGGTTGACAATGGTAGCTGGGCACCATCTAGTTCTTCTGGTCTCATAGTCGTATAGGCTGAGGACTTTTAAGATCCCAGTTGCTACTTGCTGTAATAAGATGTGGAACAATGTTTTTGTGTGGAGTATGTTATGCCAGTTGACCTTGATATCCCCTGCAACTATGGTCCTGAGTCCACAAGTCCAACTATTTGCTCCCTTCTTTCATTTTTTTTTTTCATGAAAAAAATACTTCATGAGTTCATACCAGTATATTTTCAGATTAAATTGTTACTACAGAGGTTTTTTTTTTAATATAAGTTCTTTGATTTTATTTGTATTTCATGATTCCTAATGACATTAATGTTGTTGTTGTTGTTGTTATGTGCCGTCGAGTCAGCCTCGACTCATAGCGACCCCTCCCTGGGTTTCCAAGGCAGTATCACTACGGAAGTAGGATTGCCCAACCTTCCTTCCGAGGAGTGGCTGGTGGGTTTGAACCGCCAGCCTTCTGGTTAGCAGTCAAGTGCTTTAGCCACTATGCTACCAGAGCTCCTAATGACATTAATATAGTTATCTATTTTATTCTAATGTATATATGTATACACACACATAAAATTCTCACAGAAATAGTTAGTAACAACATGATTGTTGGAAAGAGTTTTAGATTTCTTTTTAGTTCTTTATATCTTTTTGATATATCCTATTTGAGATGTACAGCTAAATACTGTGTTTGAAAGTCTCTTAACAGTGGTTCCTTTCTGTATGGTTAAATTGCTAACTTGTCACACAGTAGGTTCATATGTTTAATTAGCTTTCAGTTTGTGAAGATAACACTTTTCCATTTGGATTTAATTTTTATTGTTATTTAAAATATTTACATGATTTCAAAGCAATAAATAAAAAACAAGGTATAGTTAGAAAAAGTATGGTTTCCATTTTTGTCCCCTTAACACTGTCATTCCCCTCTCCCTAGAGGGAGCTGTTTTTTTAATTCTTCCATTTATTTTTAATTTTAACAATATGAAGATATATTCCCTTTTTTTTTTAAGATAAGAGGTATGTTAGTATACAAAGTTTTTCTTCTTTTCTACTTAATAATATGTGATGATCCACATTCCTTTGCTGGTGCACTCTGAACTGATATTGATCAGTTGGGACATCCTTTTGCACCCCTTAAAAAGTTCATATATACATGACTGTATTATGTGTATACATGCATGTGCATATACATATGAGTGTGTGTTGGTATGTTACTTTAGAAATGTTTCTTTTTAAATTAGTGTGATATTCATGTGGTTCAAAATTCAAAAGTATAATATAATAAGTTTCACAAATTTTAACTCCCACTTTTTAACCTATCACTCCCTTCCCTTCCCCAGATGTAACCACTATTATTAGCCATTTGCCTTCCAGGTATTTTGTGCATATAAAAGCATATCTGGGTTTTTCCCCCACACAAGTGATTGTTGTTTGTTGTTGTTATGTGCCGTGGAGTCGGCCCTGACTCATAGCAACCCCTCCTTGGGTTTCCGAGGTGGTATCACTACGGAAGTAGATTGCCCAACCTTCCTTCTGAGGAGTGGCTGGTGGGTTTGAACCGCCAGCCTTCTGGTTAGCAGTCAAGTGCCTTA
>NW_006921617.1:8346534-8347267 GCF_000298275.1 Orycteropus afer afer
GAAGGAAGGTTGGGCAATCCTACTTCCGTAGTGATACTGCCTCGGAAACCCAAGGAGGGGTCGCTATGAGTCGGGGCCGACTCGATGGCACATAACAACAACAACAACAAAAACACTTTAGTAAGCAACATTATTAAATAAAAAGTCAGGTTTTGTTCCTTAATCTTTGCATACATCTGTATATCTTCTTTGAAAAAAGATATTGGTAAAGCAGCAAAAGTATACTCATTAAGAGCTACCTGTGTTCGAATCCCATATCTATCATTCTCCCGACCTTAAGCAAGTTATAATTTCTTTGAAACTTATCTTCTTCATTTGCAAGATGGGTGAATGGGTGTAATTATAAGACCTACCTTGTTGGCTAATTATGATAATCTATGCGAAGCACTCAAAAAGATTTTAGCTCATTAAATGTCAGGTGCTGTTACAAGTGTGAAAATTGATGAACCCTAAGCAAAAATGGGGAAATAAAATTATTTTCTTCCCTTCTCTTACCTCATGTGAAGACATCTTTGGGTGGGTTTTTGAAGTTTATATTGTCGTTTGAAAATGGAATTTGCGAAAGAGCTAGCTGAAGGGAGATTACTGATCTTGAAATAAAATGGTTTCCTTTTGGTAAATGTGGAGCTCCAGTAGCATAGTGCCTAAGGCACTTGACTGCTAACCAGAAGGCTGGAGGTTCAAACCCACCAGCCACTCCTCGGAAGGAAGGTTAGGCAATCTACTTCCGTAG